>NC_143511.1:23062596-23170096 GCF_031878675.1 Megascapheus bottae
TATGCCATTGCTGCATCGACGAGCACTCTTGAGTAAATGTTGACTTTGTATTTAAGAAGAAAACAAAGATCAAAGAGATAAATAAATGACTTAAGGACACATAGCTAGCAAGTGGTAAATGAGGATTTTACCAGCTCTCTTGAGCCACTTGCTCTGTGTGTACATGATAGGCTTTTGGCACAGCTAGGGTTACATCACTGGAGTTGCCCTCGCTAAAGGTTTCAAAAGCCCTATTGAATGTAGGAAAGACTGGCTCTTCCTAGCTACCCGAGCAGTGGTGATTGGAAAGGTCACAGTTTAAGGCCAACCTAGGCAATAAGTTAATGGAAACCATCTTAGTAGGAAGCTGGGTATGGTAGTCCATGTGTGCTGTCCCAGCTATGCTGGAGGCCATAGGTAGAATCTCCATCTGAGTTTAGCCCTTTGTGAAAACCTTAAAACCCAGCTGGGCGAGGTGGCTCACACCTGTAATCCTAGCTACTCAGGATGCTGAGATATGACGATTGCAGTTCAAAGCCACCCCGGGCACTAAAAAGTCTGTGGGACTCTTATCCCAAGTTAACCACCAGAAAACCAGAAATGGAACCGTGGCTCAAGGAGTAGGGCAGTAGCCTTGAACTTATCGCTCAGGGACAATGTGCAGTCCCAGAGTTCAAGTCCTACAACCAACCGACCAATAATAATAATAATAATAAAAACAAATTTTGTTGAAAAAAAAACTTGCAGTTCCACCTCTGCCTCTTCTTCTGCAAGTTTTTTTTTGCTTAAATCCATCTACAAGTTCTTTTGAGAATTAAAATAAGTGCAATTTATTTATTCCTGATAGCAAATGCTTCCCTCATAAGTGCTACTATTGATTTTATCATATATACTAACTCCCTAGCTTCTCTGAGGGATTCTGAAATTTTTTGTCTTACACAGTGATATACACATTAAAAATTTTTGTTGAAAAACTTATCACTAAAGCTGGGCACCTGGTAGCTCACACCTGTAATCCTAGCTACTGAGGAGGCTAAATTCTGAGGATTGCGGTTCAAAGCCAGCCCAGGCACTAAAGTCCGTGAAAATCTCTAGTTAATCACCAGAAAACTGGAAAACGGTGCTGTGGCTCAAGAGGTAGTAGGGTGGTAGCCTTGAGCTGAAGTGCTCAGGAACAGTGCTGGGCCCAGAGCTCAAGCCCCACGACAGACCAAAAAAAAAATAAAAAATAAAAAACCTAATCTTTGGTATTTATCTGCCTCCTAGCCTGAAATATCTGTCTTACTCCAGTATTTAAAATATTTTTTGAAAGAGACCAAATATCTATTGGAGAGGGTACCTGACATCATAGTAGTAGCCTCTGACCACCAATTATACACATGTTGTTTTAACCTGCTGTATGAGAATGCACAATCCATATTCAATTGTTAAAATGTTTGCTGTCTCCTTTTCTCTTTCAGAAGATGAATAATCTTTCATTTAGCGAGCTATGTTGCCTCTTCTGCTGTCCACCTTGTCCAGGGAAAATTGCTTCAAAACTAGCATTTTTGCCACCTGATCCAACCTACACACTGATGTGTGATGAAAGTGGAAGCCGCTGGACTTTGCACCTATCAGAACGAGCAGACTGGCAGTACTCTTCTAGAGAAAAAGATGCTATCGAATGTTTCATGACTAGAACCAGTAAAGGCAACCGAATTGCCTGTATGTTTGTGCGATGCTCGCCCAATGCCAAGTACACTTTACTCTTCTCGCATGGAAATGCTGTAGATCTCGGTCAGATGAGCAGCTTTTACATAGGACTGGGATCACGGATTAATTGTAATATATTCTCGTATGATTACTCTGGATATGGTGCCAGTTCTGGGAAGCCAACAGAGAAGAACCTGTATGCAGATATTGAAGCTGCTTGGCTTGCTCTTAGGACAAGGTAATTTTGACTTGAAAAAAAATTTTTAATTCAATGACAGTGTTTGATTTTATGAACTTAATTACTAGATTATGATATAAAATGGTCATTCAAACTTGTAACCTTCATGAGAATAAGAGAAAGCAGTGACTTAGTTTACTCACCTGATCTGTCAGTAGTGGTGTTCAAGTAGGTTTTTGTAATTGTTATTTGTTTAATTTGAATCTTAACCAAAGTGTGTGCTGTTTTCTCTGTAAATCAGAGAGTACACTTAGAAACTAGAAATCACATTAATCCTTTCTAGACACTAAGGGACTTATGCATTTTTTTGAAAATGTCTCAATTTTATAGACTAGCACATTTTCTTTATCAGATTAGTGTACAATAAATATAGTGATACCTTAATATAAGTTGATTTTCATATTATACATGGATACCTGACTTAAGTTCTTAAAAGAATTGTGAGTTCCAGGCTTACCTAGTCTACATAGTGAGACTGTCTCAACTAAGTGAGAGAGAAGTGAGGAAGAGAAATAGTATATTTCTTTCTTCATAAAATAGAACAGAGTTATGCTTTCAGCAAATTTCTATATAAAAGTGATTCTTAAATCAATTAAAATATAAAAGCAAATTTAAAAAAGTAACAGTTAACAGTAACGGTAAAGATTACTATAAAAATTTACAATTTTTTAAACTGCATTATAGAAAATCTTTTTGAAGATCAAAAATATGAGTAGCGGGGCCGGGAGTTTGTCCTAGTGGTGGAGTGTTTGCCTAGCATGCACGAAGACCTGGGTTTGATTCCTTGGTGCCACATACATAGGAAAGAAAAAAGCCAGAAGTGGTGCTGAGGCTCAAGTGGTAGAGCTCTACCCTTGAGAAAGTCCAAGGACAGTGCTCAGGCCCTGAGCTCAAGCCCAGGACTGGCAAAAAAAAAAAATATATATATATATATATGTATATATATATACAAACACACACACATATATATATATATATATATATATATATGTAGCCATTTTCCAAAATCTTCCAGCTGAATGTAGTGTAGCTGTTGGAAAATTGCAGTATTTTTAAATACTGCAAAAACTTCGGTGAAGAAATATAGACTTCAAGGTACTGAGAGAAAACACATAAAAGCATTTCGATTGAAACATATATGTTTTTTTTTTTTTAGTACATTTAGTGTGGCCAGCGAATGAGGAACAAGAACAGAATAATACATTCCTAAATAACCCCATTTACTATTGTAGTATTTTCATATTTTCTCTCTTATTGAACCTTAAATACAGTTGAGAGACTTAGTAATTCTAAGCAAACTTTCCTGATCATGTTTTCCTTATTTGTTTTAACAAAGAGTTTTAATGATCTCCAAGATCTTTTCAGGTTCTGGAATTTTATCCTCCATTGAGTTGTATATAATTAGAATACGTATACCTTGTATGTCTTTTACTTGACACAAATAACAAGGCTTAACTAACCAGAAAAGGGAAATAAAAAATGAACTTAAAGAGTTATTTGAGCCATGCACCAGTGGCTCAAAGCACCATTAGTCCTTACTACTTTGGAGGCTGAGATCTGAGGATCCTTGTTTGAAGCCAGCCCAGGCAGGAAAGTCTGTGAGACTCTTGTCTTCAACTAACTGCCCAGAAGTCAAAAGTGGAACTGTGGCTCAAGTGGTAATAAACCTAATAAACCTCAGAGACATCGCCCATTCCCTGAGTTCAAGCCACAGGTCCACGCTTAAAAAAAAAAAAAAAAGAAGGGAAGTAAAAATTATTATTTGAATAATACCTCCTTTTCAGAAAATTTAGTTATCTTTAATAAGCTCAGTTGTTTTGTTTTTAATCTCTTGGTGAACCCACAGAAAGTAACTCATTGTGAAGCCTTCCCCCGCACCCTCTATCTCTGTGTGCTGTCATGAACAGAGCACTGGACTTGGAGTTATTGTGAGTTCAACTTGTGCTCATTAAGCAGCTCAGCTAGATTTGATGATCTTTAAGGTTCTTTTTATCTCTTTCTATGCAGAAATCGTCACTGTATAGAGTTCTCTGGTGACTGGCTAGCAGCTGCCCCTTCCCCTCTAAAGCCTTGCCATTGCTTGCTTTAGTCCATAACCCATAATTGTCACCATTAATCCAGCTGGGAGCAGGCACAGTCCCAGAGGTGTGCAGGTGCTACAGATGTTTATTCTCCTTAGCTACTGCTGCTGCTTAGAGTTTTTTGTTTGTTTCTTTCTGTATTTTATCTTTACAGTACTAGATTGAGTTGTGGGTCCCTCTAATCAAGCTTTTCACCACTGGAGTCAGTCCTCCAGTCTTTTTTGTTTTTAGTTTACCCTTTAGATAAGATTTTTTGACCAGTCTGCCAGACTGTCAAATAGCTGAGATAACAGGTGTTTTTGTTTTTGTTTTGTTTGCTAGTCCTGGGGCTAGAACTGCAGGCCTGGGCACTATCCCTGAGCTTCCTTTGCTCAAGGCTAGTGCTCTACCACTTGAGCCACAGTACCACTTCCACCTTTTTTTGTTTACGTGGTACTGAGGAATCAAATCCAGGGCTTCTTGCATGCTTGACCAGCACTCTACCATTAAGCTACATTCCCAGCCCCACCTAACTTGTTTTTGAGATAGAATCTCACTAACTTTTTGGTGGCTCTGGCCTCAAACCACAATCATCCTTACTCTACCTCCTGAGTAGCTGGGATTACAAGCATATGCCTTCATTTCTGTGAAGCATATGCAGCTAGATCTACAATAAAGATAGAAACTTTCCCAAGTGTAGTAGCATTTGAATTAATAGTAGATGGAACCCCTCCTCTTGTTTGTACTTCAAATATTTGTGGAGAACTTTATTAAACTACCTGGGTAATTAAGGCAAATAGTCTTGTCTCCTAGAATAAAACACATGAAAAATTTATCTGATGAATATTCAGATTCTTAGAAAGCTTTCTTATAATTCTGAAAGATTAGAAGCTCCTATGTAATGATCCTAGCTACCAAAAGTGAGTAGTTTCCTTTTTAAATGGAAAAGCATTTTAAAGTCCTTAGAGTCCTTACAACTAAAGTCAGTAGAGTTCTTACAGCAACGTTCATTAGATCTTGTAGCAACTCACAAGTCTATTTGTTCATCTTTTCAAACATTGACCCATTTTTTTACAAGTAAGGCAAACTTCAAGATAAAATACCATTTATGATCCCAATCTTGACTAAAATTCTACATTATTACTCATTCTATACCATAACTATATGCAGCATTTTAGAAAACAAAGTAAAGTCAGGCACCATGGGTTATAGGACGCTGAGATCCAGATATCTCGATTTGGAGCTAATTCAAGTAGACAAAGCCTTAAGACTTTTAACCACCACATAACCAGTAAAAAAAATTGGTATTATGGCTCCAGTGGTCAAGCCAGCATCTCACAGCTGGTGTGGATAAAGTAGAGGCCCTGAGTTTGGGCCTCAGTACCAACAAAAAGGAAAAAAATAGAAACTGAGCTGTTTTTGCTACCTAAAGAAATAATAAACATTTGTTATGTTGAATGGGAAGTAAACACCAACAATAAATGCCCATTAATGTCAGTCCATTGAAATATTGTTACATCATATATCCCCACATCTGTCAACAGTAGATGATAGGTTGGAATACTGAAATATAAGAAATTACTTACTTTTTTTCTGAAATATTGAAAATTTTAAAGACCTTTACCTTAGCACAGCTAAGCAAACAGATAAAGCTGAAATTATAGAGTTTATTGGAGCATTACAAATGATGGCTATAACTAAGAAACAAATTTTAAATGGATGATGGAACACTTCCTTACAGTTCAACTTTTCTAAATTTCTGCATGTTTTAGATATGGCATTCGTCCTGAAAATGTGATTATATATGGCCAAAGTATAGGGACGGTACCCTCTGTGGATCTCGCTGCTCGGTATGAGAGTGCTGCTGTTATTCTTCATTCTCCTTTGACCTCGGGAATGCGAGTCGCTTTTCCTGATACCAAGAAGACTTACTGTTTTGATGCATTCCCAAAGTAAGTAAAGGTACTCAATATAGCGCAAGAAATTTTTTAAGAGAACTTTCTTCAGGTATTCAAACACCATTGAGCCATGAATTCAAACAGGGTATTGGCGGGTAACACAGTACGGAGGCTGAGGTGTTGGAGCTACCATGATCTACATGAAAAGTAGGTCTTAGGCTCTAGGCACTGGTACTGGTACTGGAGACTAGAATTAGAAAACATATGATATAAAACTGACAAAACTTACTGGTAGAATGAATGTAGGATACTAGGAAGTCTTTTTCAAATTGTTCTCCTAAGTTTGTGCGTTAAGCAGCTAAAAGAAGCTAGTATTCAATGAGATAAATAACACTGGAAGAAAGGAACAGTTAGAGGAGGAAATGAGGACCAGATATCTAGTTTTAATGATACTAATTTACAAAAAAAAAAAAAAAACCTAAAAGTTGTGTCTTAAATGAACCAAAGTATTGCTACCACAAAATCTGCAGATAAACATTATTAGATTTGAAAGAAGGGCAGCTACTTCATGTTTTTTTCTCAAGAAGCTCTTCACTGTTGCCTAAGCCGAGTGCCGGTGGCTCACATCTGTAATCTTCGCTACTCAAGAGGCTGAGACCTGAGGATCACAGTTTGAAGCCAGCCCTGGCAGGAAAGGCATCTCCACCAGAAAACTGGAAGTAGCACTGTGTCTCAAAGTGGTAGTATGCTAGTCTTGAGTGAAAGAGCTCAGGGACAGTTCCAAGGCCTGAAGTTCAAGCACCAAGATAGGGGAAAAAAAAATAGATGGCTATTTTTTCTCAAAGAGAAAAACAAGAAGGGAGGAACTGGCAAATTCCGGTCTTCTTTTTTTTTGGTTGGCAGCAATACACAAGTTTTTTGTGTGAATCTCAGGCCAAAAGCCAAGTTATCATTTGGTTGTTTCTTGTTTGGTGTTGTGTTTTGTTTTAGACTAGCAAAGTTATCTTAAAAATAAATTTTGTTGCTGTTAGCTGAAAGGGGGTCATCTATGTCCTCCAAGGTTTCATACTCCTGAGTAGCTAGGAGTTCAAGCGTGAACCAACAGTTTTTTTTTTGTTTGTTTGTTTGTTTTTTAAGTTTAAATTGCTCTTGTAATGTTAACAGCTTGTGGATAGCATATACTTCAAATAGTATAGTCTCCTTAGAGACATAGTCCTGAGGTATTTCACTGGTTATTTTCTTCCTTTGTAAGATTCCATTCACATTTTATGAGAATTCTTATTCTCTCAGAAATTTTATAAGCAAAGCATTATAGTGTTTGTTCTCTACAGAACTTCTTTCTCCTTCAAGTTGCCTTTTAAAAATTTTGTTTGTTTGATCTCTATCTTATATTTCTTCTGATGTCTGATAATTCTTGGCTATCTGCTCATATGTAAGAGTAGAAAACTAAAGAGTTGATTTGATGTAGTATCTAAAGACACTAAACCTCTTTGGTTGATGAAGGCCTACCTACTAGCAGTGTTAAGAAGCAGTGTGTGTGTGTGTGTGTGTGTGTGTGTGTGTGTGTGTGTGTGTGTGTGTGTGTGTGTGTGTGTGTGTGTGTGTGTGTGATGATGCTGTCAGACAACTCTGATAGTCAAGTTTGCAGTCCCTCGAGCCTTGGAAGAAAAACAAGCTACAGTTAACCAGGTGCTTCAGGAGGTAGAAAAGACCTGGAAAATGGGGTCTAAATATATTTAAAACAGATTTTGAACAAACTATATTAGCCACCTGCCTTCATTCCCTGTTAAAGAATCCTAGCTTTCTGGAGTTCTGTGTTACAAATTAGGTTACTGGGGCTAGAAGTGTGGCATAGTGGTGGAGTGGTAGCCTAGCATTGCACAAAGCCCTTGGTTCAATTCCTGGGTACCACATACACAGAAAAAGGCAGAAGTGGTACTGTGGCTCAAGCAGTGGAGCACTAGCCTTGAGAAAGCTTGAGGACAGTGTCCAATCCCTGAGTTCAAGCTCCAGGACTGGCTAAAAAAAGGGGGAGAGGGGTTACTTCATCTTTACTCTGTGTTCGATTATATTTTCTCATATTTCTTCCTTTTTGAGCCAGTTACCTCTTTCTAGCTTCAGAACATTCTTTTTGTGGTAGAGTATGCCTTCAAACCAGATTACACAGGAAAATATAATAAATGCAGAGAGTGATAATGCATCCTTGAAATGCATTTTGTTTCCTATTGAAAGCTGTTTCTCTGACCTTTAAAAAAAAAAAAAAAAGATGCAAGAAAGTGATAGTATCCCTGAATGACTATTAACTGGTTCTACCACAATAGAAGTATACACAGATAAAATCTTCAGATCATCCTAAACAGCAGGTAAAGACAGCTTTGGAATGTTAGGGAAGTCTGAGTTATCCATTCCTTCTGAGCTGATTCATACAGTTCTGGAATTTTCTGTTACATCACACTTGCACCAAAAAGCTGCTTCATACATAATTAATTGATTCTTTTTCCTCTCCCCTTTCTTTTCCTTATAGTATTGACAAAATTTCTAAAATCACCTCTCCAGTATTAATAATTCATGGGACTGAAGATGAGGTCATTGACTTTTCACATGGCCTCGCATTGTTTGAGCGCTGCCAAAGACCTGTGGAGCCTCTGTGGGTTGAAGGAGCAGGACACAACGATGTGGAGCTTTATGGACAATACCTTGAAAGGTTGAAACAGTTTGTGTCACAGGAACTGGTAAATTTGTAAGATTCTGTAAATTCACATACTGGGTTTTCTTTTCTTGCTGAACTGCACTCCTTGGTAAATAACATAAAACCTGAAGATTTTGTTTGCAAATCATGTCAGTTGCCTTCATAAATGTACAGGTAATGATTTGTTAACAGACCTAATGAAGGTTTTAATTACCAGAACTAGAAACTGGAACTAACAGTATCATGCAGTCAGGCTGTGTAATTTATATATTTTGTCATTTTTTTAAAAAAACATCAAGATGAGTACTGTATGAAATTTTAATTCTATAAAATCAAATGCTGTAAAAGTATTGCCAAATGCTTTTGCATATCAGAAACAAGTTTATAAGTATTTTTAAAACATCTCAATGTACTAATAAACCTTATCCTGGTATACAAATGTAATATTCTTTCAAACAGCTGTATATCTAAAGCAGTTCAAGTACTCAGAATAAACTGTAAAAACAAAGGAAAAAATAATGAAAACATGAAAGGTAACTAGAATTGACCTAAACCCTGTTGTACAGGGATAGAGGCTTACATGGTTATTTTATTGTAAAATACATTGACTTTTCTGTATTTTCTGGTTACTATACATTTATTCTTCAAGAAAAAATGAAGTAAGTCTTAATTTTTATGCCATCTGTTAACTTACCAATTAGTTATCTTGTACATGAGAAGTCATGGTGGCACTGAATTCTAACTAGTTTGGTACTGTGAGGCAACAACTTAAAAGTTTGTTTAGTTATTTAAAAGGCATCTAGGGTTTCAGCAATGATTTTTATATTCAAAATTGTTTTCAGTCGTGACTGATCTCATAGAACCGTAGTGATCTTCATTACATGAAAATGTGAAAATCCTAGATGTTCTTCAAGACCACAAACAGACTGGCTATCTGGTCCCTTTGGTCCCCTTTGGCAGTTTTTGAAAATAGGACCTATTCTTTTGGATTACTATCTGAAAATTTCATGGATTTACTCCTGAATATTGGAGATAAGAAAACATTTAATTTGTAAGTTTTTATATTAACCAGTATAGTAAAAATAAAATAAAGCTCACACACAAAAACTAAGTTGCCTTTCCTTGAATGAATCCTGCCTGAATAAAACAATGAAAGAAAATTAAAAATAAACGGTATGTAGTCTTAATTTGTAATGAATGAATATTGACATAATACACACTGTGGATATATTTTAAGGCCTTATGTAGTTTTAATTGTTCTGCTTGTTCTGTGGTTATGTCTAAGACTATATGATTCTCTTCAAAGTATATCAAGTATTGTGAATGCTTTGGTTCAGATGTGTCAAATTAACAGTAAAACAACAAATGTACCACTCAGCTGTGCTTGTTTGCCTTCTTCCATGGTCCTCATCTCCACATTAAAGGCGTGAAAAGAAAGTGATCAGACCTATTATAGGATATATTTCTCAAGTTTTCTGCATTTAAAAGTAATTGGCTGGTTTATTAATGTGAATGGTATTTAGTGTGGTTTTGCATAGGTGCACATATACTGTACTGATCAAGTACAGCGTCCCCTGTTCTACCCCCCCTCCCCTGGACATACACGTCCCAGGTTCTCACTTCCTTTTCTACTTTGAAGTCAACTTTTCTAGCTTTCACAAAGGACAAGGCACATTCCACACTTGTCTTTATGTATCTGGCTCATTTCACTTAGCATAATGTCCTCTAGTTCCATCCATTTTACTGGAAAATGGCAGGCTTCCATGTCCCATCCGCACACATAAGGTTCTTAGGATGGGGTGTGGCATCTGTACACCTGCTAATCCCAGCTACTTGGAAGCAGAAAAGAAGAATCAAGGTTGAAGTTGGCCTAGGCCAAAGTCAGCAAGAGCCAGTCTCTACAACAGAGTGGAAATGTGAGGACAACCAGGGAATAACGTCTGTCACATGATAGATTGGGAGGATTGATCAGACTGGCTAGATGGGGGTCCTTTTATATCATTCCCTAAAGCTCAATAAGAGAGAATGACCTTCCTTGATAAAAAAGGACCATTTTTTATGTCCAGGGTATTTGTGTAGTCATCATAGCTAGAACCTTTGTAAGAAAATTCCCCCAAACAGGGCATGAGACCCATCTGTGTACCTAAGTACTGGACAGGCTTACATACCAGCAGGCCAAAGTTAGCAATGAGACCCTTTCTAGTTTCATAAAACTAGAAAGAAAGAACTGGAGATGTGGGTCAAGTGGTAGAGTGCTTGAGTTTAATCAGTATAATTGGGTTGATTTGTTTTTGCAATAGTCATATCGTATGAGACTCAAAATTTGAGATCCTTAAGCCTGTACCTTCTGAGTCAGTGATTTGCATTTCTGAGTCAGTGATTTGCATTTCTTCGATGGATAAATGATAGCATCTTTTCGTGTTTGTTGGCCATTTGTATTTCTTCTGATGAGTGTCTTGGAGTCATTTGTCCATTTCTAATGGGATTACTTGGGGTTTTTGTTACATTTCTTAATTTCATATTCATTCTGGAGACTTACCTGTCAGATGAATATGTGCCAAGCACTTCTGTAGGTTTTCTCTTTACTTGGTGGTCCTTTGACGTACAGAAACTTTATATTGATGTATTTTGTTTATCAGCTTCAGTTTTTATTTTCTATGCTTTTCAGGGTCCTATCCAGAAAAATGCCTGCCTGTACTAAGAGAAGTGTTTCTTGTGTTTTCCTTTGGTTTTCTTCTAGTAGTTTAAATCTTTGTTGTTGCTGCTGTTTTCTAGCTGCTGGTTCTGGGACTTGAACTTGAAGCCTAGATGTCCTAAACTGTTCTTGCTCAAGGTCGTCATTCTGCCATTTGAGCCACAGCTCCACTGTGGCTTTTTGCTGGTTAATTGAACAGAAGAGGTATATCATGGGCTTTCCTGCCTGGCCTGGCTGTGAACCAAGAGTCTCAGATCTCCTGAATAGCTAGGGTTTACAAGTATAAGCCAGTAGCACTCTGTGAGCAGGCAGGTGGACTGCCTGGCAGTCAGTCCTTTCTTCCTTCTCTCCCTCCCTTCCTGACTTAGACATGTTGATATCCAGTTTGTCCAATAGTATTAGTTTTGGCACCTTTGTTGAGAATCCTTTTGTTATTGATGGGTAATTTTGTTTATTGACCCTTTTTGCCCTTGTGACTGTGTCTATTTTCATCCAATACCATGCTGTTTTAATGACTAAGGCTCTGTAAGATCTTGAAATCAGATATTTGAATACCACAAGAATTATCTTCCTCAAGATTGTTATGGATATTTGGGATCTTTGGTGTATTCATATAAACTTTGTAATTGTTATTTCTATTTTGTGAAGAGTAACACCGGCATTGTTGATGGGGGTTGCATTGAATATGTAGATCACTTTAAGTTGTTTGGACATTTTGACTTTGATTCTTCCAGTCTATGAATACAGTAGATATTTCCATTTTTGTGTTTTGCCCAGTCATGTTTTTCATTAGGTTTTTTTTTAATAGTTGTAATTGTTGAAGTCTTTTACTTCCTTGGTTAAGTTTATTTCCTTTTTCTTTTTTTTAGTATTAAGGTGTGTTTTTTTTTAATCTATTGTGAATGGGATTGTTTTATAATTTCTTGCACTAGAAATCATTATTGGTATACAGGAGTTATCGATTTTTGCATCCTGCTACTTTTAGATTTATTGGTTGTATTTTTTTTCTTTTTTTTCTTTTTTGGCCAGTCCTGGAACTTGAACTAAGAGCCTGGACACTATCCCTGAGCAGCTCCTAACACTCTACCACTTAAATCATGAGCCACAGCACCACTTCCATCTTTTCCTGTTTATATGGTGCTGAGGAATCAAACCCAAGGCTTCATGCATGCTAAGCAAGCCCTCTGCCACTAAGCCACATACCCAGCAAGCTTTTGGTGATAACTTTAGGTTTTCTTATAAAATTGTCAATTTTCCTTACATAAAAATAATCGGCTTCATCTTTTCCTATTGATATGTCTTTATTTCTTGCTCTTGTCTGCTTTTTTTGGTTAACATTTTTATTAAAGTTTTTGTTTCTTATGTTTTATCTCTTATTTTCTGTGTCTGTCTGCATCTGTACTAAAGCATGAACTCAGGATCTCATGCCCTCACTTGGCTTTTTTGCTCAAAGCTACCACTTAAATCACACTTCATCTTGTAGGATTTTGCTTCTTAAATGAAGGGAAGATTCATGGATATTTTCTATCCAGTTTGGCTTTACGTATCAGTCTTCAAATCTCAGTTTGTAGGGCAGCTCAGGACACAGGCATGCACCACCAACACTTAGCATGTAACATGTAAAAGTTATTTGCCTAGGGGTGGCAATGAGTATGATGAGAGTCCGAATAAGGAAGAATTCCATGAAAAAGTGGTATTTGAATTGAGCTTTAAAGTATAACTAAGAAGTGCCTATGTCTGGATGTCCCCAAAGAACATTATTAGTTGAGAAGAAAAGTGGATGAAAACTTGAAGGAAAAGATACATGAAATGTAAGACGCTAGAAGTCATAGAGAAAGGAGAATTAATAATGACAGCCGGAGGCTGAGGCTAGCTAAGAATCAAAGTTTGAAGCCAGTCCTGGCAAATCCATGAAACTCCTATCTGCAATTAACTACCAAAACCCCAACAGAGTTATAACTTTGAGCCAAAATGCTAAGCAAGATTATGAGGCCCTGAGTTAAAGGCTTGGTACCCCCACCATACACACACACACGAGGCTCAAAAGCCAATTAACACACACACACACACACACACACACACACACACACACACACACACACACACACACACACACACACACACACACACATACATGAGGCTTAAATGCCAATTAGGGATTCAATCATACACAGACTAAAGAATCTAGTCTTTGTCCTAGAAACAATTTCTATCAATGTCTATTGGTAGAAATAGGCTATTTATACCAAACATATTATAGCTTCCTAGAAATAACAAACCAACTGGAAACCAATCAGGGTACTGTAAAACAAATTATGAGGAACTACTGGCAGTATGCAAATTACTAGGGAATTCAACATTAATATCAGTGCAATGGAAGGACAAAGGAAATCCTCAAGTTACCAATTGGCAGGAGTCCATGAACTAAAACCCTTCCTCTGATTAGCTCACTTATCTTCAAATATTTAACTGTAAAATTTGCTCTCAAAGTAGAATGAAATGACAGAGTACAATGTGAGAAAAATAACCTTATGGTTATACATGCACCAGAGGAATGTGCTGCCTCTCCCAGAATTAGGACGCAGCTTAGCAGTAGAAGCAGAAGCTAAATGACATCTGTCATTTATATCACAGATGAAATTCCAAATTTAGGAACATGGAACAAGATGTACCAAGTCTTTGAAGATTTTGTATTCCATTCAAATGTCTCCTATTTATTCCTCAGAACATAAACTAGCCCTCCATTTTCTAGAAGATGGTGATGTAAAACTGATCTGGGTTCTCCTTCCAGCTTGGCACAGCCAGGGCAGTACATTAACAGTACAATGAGAGAAGACCAGCCAAAGAACTGAGGTTTGTGGGGGCTAGGGGACCCAAAATAGTTTGTGCTGTCAGATTCTGGGACCCTCATTAATGGGGGTTTTTGTTGAGTTTCATATAGGAGAAGGGGACTGAAGATGCCTGCAATGGCTAGGGTTAGAATCATTGACATGCATAGTTTATATACAAGTGGTAATGACTTCTTTATCTAGGGAACTAGAGCTAAACAGTGGACTGCTTACTATTTGCATAAACCTTAGGCCACTCCCAGGCTCCCAGGCAGTTTAGAGTATAATTTGACTGAACCCTTGGTGGAAATCTGAATTCCTGTTAAGATAGGACTGATTGACCTTTCCTGGAAATCTCATAGTTCTGAAAAGTTCTGTTGGGCAAAGGCCTTCCAAACCCCCTATCCTTCCTGGTCTCACAGTTCTGCTTTTCAGGCTCTGTTCACACAGCTGACACTAATAAGACTCGTGACCTTGGGTATGATGTGGCCTTGTGTAGGTCACATCTCTGGACATTTGTTTCCTAACTGGAATGTAACCTGAAAAATCTTGCAGATCTATTCACATATGATAGTTTATATGAACAGGATAAGTTTAGTGATGATAATGCCCCAATCCCTTAGTAGATTTACCTAAGGAGGGAAAAGATCTTATTACAAATGGGAAATGAGGCATAACCATAAACCATAGTCCATGGTTTATAATGCCAGCATATCACGTTTTTTCCAGTGTTTTCAGGACTCCATTGTTTTGAGTGAGGAATAAGGTGATACTTGAGGTTCCCAATACCCTCACTTGATTTTCTGTTGCAAATTACAAGATTCCTCCTTTTTTTCGACCTTCAGCATTTATATTGTGTGTGACTATCTCTATCTCTGCATTTATGAATTTCTTTTTTTTCATTTATGAATTTCATTGAGTTTTTGTTTTCCTGTTTTTTTTCAGTTTTGGTCAGTCATGGGGCTTGAACTCCTGGCCTGGGTATTGTCCCTGAGCTTTTTTTTTTTTCCCTCAAGGCTAATGCTCTGCCACTTTGACCCATAGCTGTACTTCCGGTTTTCAGGGAAGTCTGACTTCTCTGACCAGGCTGGCTTTGAACCATGATCCTCAGATCTTAACACGCTGAGTAGCTAGGATTATAGGTATAAGCCACAGGTGCCAAGCTCCTCGTTGAGATTTCCCATGTGTAGATCATTGTTTCTTAATAAATTTAGGAAACTTTGTGCCTTCCTTTTTTCTGCCTTTTTTCTTTCCTTCTTTCCTTTATTCCCTTCCTTCCTTTCCCCTCCCTCCCTCTCCCCTTCTCCTCTCCCCCCTTCCTCTCTCCTTTTCTCCCTTTTTCCCTCTCCTCACTATACTACCACAACATACCAAGCCTGGCTTTTTTCTTTATTTCTTCTGTAATTCATTGCTTTTGTTTGTTTTTTGTTGTTGTTTTAAGTTATGGTAAGGTGATGTACAGAGGGGTTATAGTACATAAGTCGAGTAATGAGTACATTTCTTTTTGAACATTGTTAATCCCTTCGTCATTTTCCCCCAGTTTTTCTCCTCCTGACCTCCTTCCCCATCCTCTGTAATTCATTCTTTTCTTCTTTCTTGGTGGTGTGAAACTTTCCTTGTGATGATAGGAGCCAGCTGTTTTGATGCCAGTGTGTGAGGAGACTGGGGGCTCTTTGTATCTCTTTACTATTCCTATTTTGGTCACATTTTGACTCATTTTTGTTCTTTGGAAAAGGCAAGCTCTCCCTAAGAGAAATAAGCAAAACAGTGATTAAGATAAAAGGAGTTGAAGCAGGAAGAACATAATAGAGAAGGTGAACTGGAGGAAAATACAATGTGTGCATGAGTGAAAAATATCACAGTGAAATTCCTTTGTACACTTGATATAAAAGTAATGAGAAAAAATTTTGACATAGGTGACATTTATTTCTTCACTCTGGGAAGACCTTAGTGAGACAGGAGAGGCAGCATTATGTAAGACCTCTTTGCAGCCCACCAGTCCTAGATAACAGTCCCTACCGTGTGTGTAGAGAACATTGCCAAAGACACACTCTTCCCCTTATGGAGCTGCACTTAGAGAAGCTATCTGCTCCCTTCTTATCTACTAAACTGGAAATGTCTTCAGGGCTTTCCTTTTATTCTCTCTTTACTCTTCTGGTAACTGAAAGTTTACTGATGGTTGAAAATGTACCTGAAAAGTTAAAAGTTAAGGCTTGTCTTTACACATGACTTGATTGTTCAGCTGTTACTCTCCTGTCCAGCTCATACTCTACTGTCTGAGCCATGCCTCCAGCCCAGCTTTTTTGCCGATTGTTTTTTAAATCGGTCTAGAAGAATTTTCTGCCTCAAATAGCTTCAAATCATGATCCTCCAGATCTCATTTTCATGAATAGCTGACATTTCAGGCACCACTGGCGTTTCAGGTACTACTGGTACCTGGCTTAATTAAGACTGCCTTTTTAAAAATTGTTACATGCTTTTTACATTGTAGTTAATACATTCATATGCACTTGCATACCATCTAATGTGTTGTATTTCTGTCTTCCATATATTAAGGGAAATATGCAACCTTTATCTCTCAAGACCTGACAACATACTTTATGATGTTTGAGAAGAAACTAGCAATCACAATACTCTAAAGAATATTAAAAAATATAGAATAATCAAGCTTGGTATTGCAAATTTTAGTACTTGGGAGGTTGAAGCAGAAGGATCTTGGGTTCCAGATTAGTTTTGGTTACAGAAGTGCAGCTATCTCAACTCCCTTCTCCATCTGTCCCATAAAATAGAATTAAATACACACACACACACACACACACACACACACAGGTTTTACTGTTATGCTCTAAGTGGATCTTTGTTTACCAGTAAAATAAAGTGAGATCATGCGTTAGTTTTAGATGTTTTTAAGGAAGTTTTTGTTCTTGGTAAAATGCCAAATGAGTGGATTTACAGAGAATACTCAGTCCATAGAACTGATTCAAGCAGGCCCTCTTCTTAAGTCATGAAATGTGGGAATGTCTATATCAGGCAGCATCAAAAGCAACCAAAACCTCTTGTCTTAGTGTCTTCAAATGATGGTTGCCCGAGAAACTGTACCTTTTTCTCCAGTTCTATCCTGCCTGGTGACACATTGATTCATGTGTTTTTGTGAATGTGTTTCCTTCGTGTTGCTAGTTTTGTGTATTAAACTGGAAAGACTGAAGGTAGCTGAAAGGCTGGGATAGCCAGAATGAAAAGTGCTTCCTTTGAGCTAAGTTCATCCTTGTGACTACTTTTCCATTTGAAAGAAGCACTCATGCCTTTTTTTTCTTTCACAGGGCTTCTCTACTGACTTAATTATTCTGATTTTTGTCGGAGGTTTGATGTTCAACCTTTTTTCCCCCCTGTACCTAGGTTTAAGAAGTTAAAGGGCTTGCTAGGCAAACACTCTACTACTTGAGTCGGCCTTCCAGCCTTTTTTGCTTTAGTTTTCACCTGGGCTGTCTTCAAATCACATTTCTCTTACCAGATTATAGGTATGTGCCACCACACTCCACTTAATTGTTGATGAATATTGCTAAACTTTTTCCTAGGCTGACCTGCCCTACAGTCTTCCCAGTGTCCACACCTCCCTAATAGCTAGGATTACAAGTATGAGCCAGTGTGAAGTCAAAAAATATAAATTATGCATTAGTTGTACACAAGGGTGGGGGGGTTCACTCACTTTCCCACCCCTGCGCATAATCAATCTCCCTTAATATTTGATTTTCCTTTTTAAGAAACAAAACTACAACTAAGAAACCTCTACACCTTGACCAAAGTCTTATCATAATCTGTCATTCATTTTCTTATTACAATATGGTGACAGTAGATTCCCTTCTTTATATAAACCTTAAATTAATGCATTTATATGGAAAAAAATTTTTCAAGACTCGAGCGGAGTAACCCTTAAGGGATGATCTCTTTAAAGCAATTCTCAAGAACTACTGTGCATTTAGCTATCCTGACCACAACAAATACAAAATCTACTTCTGACCTTGAGCATTTCCAATATTTCTCTCAAAGGGCTTCATTTCACCCAACCTTGGGAAGGAACAAGGAGAAGCAGTTTAAGCTGTTCCTCAAAAAATAGTCTACATGTGTGATCGACAGTGTGCATAAGTGAGCATTTGCTAATGCTGAAGCAGGCTAGACAGACATGGGGAATTTTATCTTTAAAAGATTACATGTCATATAGAGACAGATCTTTGGTACAACAATAGAATGTCATGTGACAGCTCAAGCTGCAAAAGCAAGACCTTGTTATGAACCACTTGGGACCAACTAGCCAGCCAAGGTGATAACTAACTGTCCTTTGCTTTGGCATTTCTGTATTATTAATATTGCATTTTGCAGCTGTCCCCATCATGCATTTGACATCATGACATCTGAAAACCCCATGTGAGAACAGAGAAACATAAGGAGGCCCCCTCAGCCTTCCTCACAAGCAACAATTCCACCAACAGGTGTCCATCTTGTTTGTTTCAATAACATTCTAATGCATTACTTTATTGAGGTCTAAAAATGCTCTTTGCCATATGCATTGAAATTTCTTATTCCAGAGTGGGGCCCCACTATAAAAGTTAGGCAAATTTCCCAAGTACAGAAGACTGGAGCTTAGAAATGATCAGTTTGATACAAGAAAAGAACTTTTCAAATTCATGAGAAGTCCTCATGGGAGAAAAATTCAGACGGTATAAAGAGTGTTTAATACAAATGGCCAAAGTATTTGGATCTGACTTTCATTTTCTCAGGGGTACTTATAATGGACTATTTAATACATGTGACAGTTCTACAAGATGATGTATGTGGAAGGATTCTTCAGATTGTAAGGCAATATTTCCATTCTAATTGTTTGAGAGAGTGACAATCACTGCTCCATTGGTGGATCCAGGTCTCACTTCACCCCTGTCTCCTCTTATCATTTCAGTGGACACAGGCACAGACCTGCCTGCCAAATTAACTGCTAGCAATAGTATTCCTTCTACAAATTCCTATTGCTAAGACTGATCAGCAGAATTACCACCCACTAGGCCACTTTTAACCAAAAACTAGCTGGAACTCGGGTTCCACCCAGCCTCTAGGCCTTTCTAATGGGGTCATTGAGTGATGTCTCCTCTATAGGCTCCTGGAGTTCCTTCTAGGGGTGACTCCCCCAACCCCCCAGTCACAATCTCCACTGGCTTCATTTCCCAGACATTCCTGGCTTTTTTCCTCTTCACATCTACCCCCTCCCCAGTCACTTCTCCATTCTGCGTTTCCTTCACCTCCTAAAACAAACTTGATATTTACATCTTTGGTTGAGGATACATTAGGTAATATCTAATAAGACACCTCCATTGCTTAAAGCGTATTTGTCAAGCTGAGTCCCAGTGGCTCACACCTATAATTCTAGCTACCCAGGAGGCTGATATCTGAAGACGGAGGTTCAAAGCCAGTCTTGGCAAGAAAGTCTATGACACTCTTATCTTCATTGACCCAGCAAAAACCCAGAACTGCAAGGATGGGAGGATAAAACTGGGAGAGAATGAAAGGAAGTGGTGACATTGTCAAAAAAGAAATGTACTCATTACCTGTTTGATGAATTGGCAGCCCTTCTATATATCACCTTTATAAATAAATGATTTTAAAAATGAATTTTTAAAAAAGCCAAAATTGGAGATGTGGTTTAAGTAGTAGACTCCTAGGCATGAGAAAAAACTCAAGCCTCAGTACACAGACACACATTTACACTTTTTTTTTTTGGTCCTGGGCTTGAACTCAGGGCCTAAGCACTGTCCTTGGACTTTATCAAGGCTGGAGCTCTACCACTTGAGCCTCAGCACCACTTCCAGCTTTTTTCTATGTATGTCGTACTGAGAAATCGAACCCAGGTCTTCGTGCATGCTAGACAAGCACTCTACTGCTAAACTACATTCTCAGCCCCAAACCCAACTATTTACTATATGACTCTTTAAACCCCATTGTCCTCATCTGTACATGTTCACAATATAAATCTGCCCTAGTTCACTTGATATTTTCAGAAAACAGAAAGCAGAAGAGGACAGGAGGGGGAAGAAAAAAGCGGGGGCAAAAAGAAAGGAAACAAATTGTCGGAAAGCTGTATAGGACATGAGTTGAAGTTGGAAGAATTACAGGTCTAAGACAAGTGTTTGCTGGGCACTCACTGAAGGCTCACACCTGTAATCCTAGCTACTCAGGAGGCTGAGTTCTGAAGATCAAGATTCAAATCCAGGCAGGAAAGTCCATGAGATTCTTATCTTCAATTAATTGCCAGAAAACTGAAAGTGGTACTGCTGCTCAGAGTAGTAGGGCACCTAGCCTTGAACAAAAAAGCTCAGGCCCAGAGTTTAAACCCCACAACTGACCAAAACAAAATTAAAAATTAAAAATAGGCAAGTTGTTACTTCTGGAGCAGTGTTAGATTTGGAATGAATTTGTTTTCAGAATGAGGAAGCATAATTCCTAGTATTTTAAAGATTATAGTTTCTTCCCTGCCTGAGGTGATGGGTGGGGATCAATGTGAGAGAGAATAAAAGTCATATACTGTGGAGGAGGTATAGGGGGGGGGGAAATCACACTAAAAATCATACAGAAGACCAAATGCAGGCAAACCCTGCAAAAGCAATGTCATTTCCTGGTGCCTCCTCTCTTCTCACCACTGTTTTTCTGTGGGTTGATGGTGACTAAGTAGAAAGGCCTTGTGGTTGTCAATCTGCATGGATTCCTACAAAGGTAGAATTAAATCCGAGCTCTCATTGCACCATCTGGAAAGTCCAATAGCCTGCCCGGGATTTCTGTGACTTCCTAAACAACTGCTGTGCTGTCTGCTGACCACACCTGACTCTCGTGAACCCTGTTTTGCAATGCTGGGGATCATACTCAGGACAGTGCAAGCGACAGTGCAGACTACATGAGCACCCTACCATAGAGCGACATCCCAGCAGCAGCCCTTGCAGTACTCATTGCTGCAGGACTCATTCTCTTGTGAATTGTCTTTCCTATGTTAAAAGCCCTTCTTTTGTTTCTTCTATGGCCTAAAATAGAACATAGCCTTTTTCATGTCACACACACACACACACACACACACACACACACACACACACAGCTCATGAAGTAATCAGATATATACGCCAGCCTGCACAAGAAAGTCCAAGAAACTTATCTCCAATTAACCACCAAAAAGCCAGAGGTAGAGCTGTGGCTCAAGGGGTAAACCACTAATCTTGAGCAATGAAGCTCAGGGACAGTGCCCAGCCTTAAGTTTAAGCTCCAGGACTAATATACACACACACACACACACACACACATACCCAGTTCGATTCCTCAGTACTACCTACATACATAGAAAAAGCTGAAAGTGGTACAGTGGCTTAAGTGGTAGAATGCTAGCCTTGAGAGAAAGCCCAAGGACAGTACCCAGGCCCTGAGTTCAAGCCCCAGGACTGGCAAATTATATATATATATATATATATATATATATATATATATATATATATATATATATATATGTCCTTGCTTTAAAGTTCCTTGGTCATTTCCAGCCAAGTTTTTTCAGCTTGTCCTTTATCCTGATTGGATTTCTAAATTTCTGATTCCATCTCAGTGAAATCTTTTAGCAATGTTTACTTTCTTTTCCCTGAGGAGCTCATTGCTCGGGGTCTCACTTTCTATCCTCGAGCAATGCCTCCTGGTCTTTTCATAAAGGGACATTTTTTAAAACGCGGCAGGCAGAGAGATGTGGCCCTCTAGTCTCCTTTCAAGGGAGCCGGGGACAAGAGCAAAGTTGACTGACCACTTCCGGTTCTCAAACCTTAATGTACACACTGGCCTTCCCAGGCTGCCTCTAGACATTGACTGTGAGGTAAATGGGTTGCAATGGGCTCTTCTTGCAATAGAAACCCGTTGGAGATATTGATCAAGGAGTACCCATTGATCTGGTCAGAGTTTCAGAATCTCTGCTGCAATCTGTGTCCCTTCTTAGTAATCCTTCCTGTCTGAGCCCCTTTTACAAGTATCAGAACAGCATCACAATCAGAAGCACCTGCTCTCTCTCCTCTTCTATATCTCCCACCCCTGCTAAAATAAAATTCCATCTATGTCTGGGAAAATGTGAAACTAAAACACTCCCTAGAGGGATTGGGTATGTGGCTTACTGGTACAGTACTTGCAGAAGCCTTGGGTTTGATTCCTCAGTACCACATACACAGGAAAAGCCAAGAGTGACACTGTGACTCAAGAGACAGAGTGCTAGCCTTTACCAAAAAAGGAAAAAAAAATGCTCAGGGTCAGTGCCTAAGCCCAGGACTGACAAAATTAGAAATAAATAACCTGCCCAAATGAAGAAGGAAAAAAAAAAACCTTCCCAGAAAGAATATGCTGACTTGTAAGATTATATCTCCCTGCCTTGTCCTATAATGATAATCATAGAATCTCTGCTGCTATTTGGAAATTATGAGTGACATTTATTTACATATTTAAATGTACATGTCTCCATGAAAATCAGAAAAAAAAAAAGGTGAAGAAAATGGTGAACGCAGGCTTGGTGGTTCATGCCTATAATCTCAGCATTGGTAGACTGAGATAGGAGGATTGCAGATAGTCAGAAGCCAGCCTAATCTAGTGAGATGTAGGTGAGTCTGAAGTATATGGTGATACCTGTCTCATAAAGTATAGGGCTTGGGGCTGGGAGTTTGGCCTAGTGATAGAGTGCTTGCCTAGCACGCACGGAGACCCAGCTTCGATTCTTTGGTACCACATAACATAGAAAAAAAGCCAGAAGTGGTGCTGAGGCTCAAGTGGTAGAGCTCTAGCCTTGAAAAAGTCCAAGGACAGTGCTCTGGCCCTGAGCTCAAGCCCAGGACTGGCAAAAAAAAAAAAAAAAGTGTAGGGCTGGGGGATGTAGAAAGTTTATGCAGAGAATTTATATAGTTTTGAGTTTTGATCCTGAGCTTTGGGGTAGGAGGGGGTGGAAGGGTGAGATCCTAGTTCTTAGTCTGTAGTTGAAGTCAGCTCTCAGGGCATAGGCTGGTGATGGTGCTAATGGCTGCGCATTCCTGGTGCCCTGTTAGAAGAAACTTTGCTGAATGTATTCTTATACTAAGACCACTTAATGCCTAGTTCAGATAGATCTCTCTTTAGGCCTTTTTATAAACATCCCATAAACTCTGAAACTTACAAGTCTACACAGTCCTTCTAGTTTTCAGGAATGTGCAAATTTTCTTCTCTACCTTTAATGTACTTCTTCATTTTCTTGCAGGCTAATTCTTCATTATGAATTCTTTTTTAAAAACAAAAATCTCTGCAGCTGTCCTCAGGGATCAGAGAATCCATGACACACAGGCTTGCTCATTCTTTGGGGACAGTGTGGTAAGACTCACCACAGGAGTGAGTCTAAGACTGAGGAAAACAAGACATCCAGTGTTAGAGAAGGCCACTATGATGCTATAATATCCTATTCATGTAGCCTATTTTTTATCTTCTTGAGGGTGTGAACAGTTGGACAAAGCAGTTTGGGTGTTAGCATCAGTTCCAAATGATCCCAGCAATTTCAACCTCTTTTCCTAGCAGGCACTTGACATTGGTTCCTCATTGATCTTTCTGTCATAGCTTGACAGACACAAAATTAGTGGATAGCAGAGACTGTGACACCCAAAAGACTTGGGAGTTTGCATAGTTCGACTATCAACTTTACAATGGAATATAATCTATCAAGATAAAGTATTGGCAACTGGTCAGAAAAGTAACATTTAGGAAGACTTTTAGTGTGAGTCTCTTGGCCCAAAGATACAAGGATGTAAAGAGAAACAAACGAACAACAAAAATCCAAAGTAAGGAGTTACATGTGCAGTTAGTTTTGTTATTTTTACAGTCTATGGATAAACGTGCATGTATTTCTTAAGGAATCTGATCAATTTCAAGCTACCAGTGGCTTAATAACTGGCTGGTAAGATTCTTGACCATATAACAGCTGCTTCTCACTAACTCCATAGCAGCCCTCACCAGGATACCACTGAACATGTAATACTTGGCACAGAGCAAACACTCAATGCCTGTCAGAGGCCTTTTCATTCTCCTGTGTCATGAATTCTTTCTCTCTTGCGATGTAACTATTGTTTGACAAACACTGATAAAATTCCTCAAGGTAAGAGCGTTCTTGTATTATTTATATCTGTAAATAAGAGTAACTTTCATTTTATAACATCATCGTCATGATTTTTGAAGGTGTACTTACCTTCCTTTTTAACCCTTTTATGACCCTTGAAGTGTTTCAGAAGCTTCGCACTGCTCAGGAGCTGAGGTACACTGAAAGCCTGGCCATAAAGCAGAAAGTGGTTTCTTCTGAGGCAGGAGGCCAGCCAGGGCTCATAGTGACATCCTAGCTCAAAAAGCCAGAAATCTCCCCTGAACAACTAATGCACTTCTTAACAAAATGAATACCAGGAAATGGAAACATGTTTTTGGGGGGAGGAAGGAGACACATGAAAAGAGGGAGGAAGTGTGAGCAAATGCAGCCATTATAGTCAATGTACATATGCAAAAATTGGGCTACCTAATTTAAGATTAAAGGATTAGAGGGGGAAGACTATTGAAGGAGTGACACTTGATCAAGAAGCCTTTTATTCATAACTGACTGACAGAACTGCAACGTCTTTGTATAACTACATAATAATAAAGGCAAAATAAAAACAAAAGAACAAAGATATAAATTCTGAATGATGGATGCTCTGAATAATCAGCCTGTTTGGGGGATTGTTGTTGTTGTTGTTGTTGGTGGTGGTGGTGGTGGTGGTGGTGGTGGTGGTATCAGTCCTGGAGATTGAACTCAGTCCCTGCATGCTTCCTTGAGCTGTTCACCTCAAGGCTAGCATTCTACCTCATGAGCCACAGCTCCTCTTCCAGCTCTTTCATGGTTAATTGGAGATAGAGTCTTGTGGACCTTCCTGTCCAGGCTGACTTCGAACAGGATCCTCAGCTCTTGACCTCCGGAGTAGCTAGGATTACAGGCCTGAGCCACCAGCTCCCAGCGTAATTTAGTTCATTCTACCACAGACAAGGCTAAGAAGCAAAACCAGGAAGGAAGAAAGTGACATTCTATTTTCTTTAAAATAATTTCCTATCCAATGTATGTAACTGCAACCCCTCTGTATATCACCTTTACAATAGTAATTTTTAAAAGCTCAAAAATAAAATAATAATTCCAAAAGAGTCCGCTGTTCTGTTTTGCTTTCTTACTTGAGTTTTGTTGTTGTTGTCTTATTTTAAGACAGTCTATGCAGCCCAGATTGTTGTGGAACTCACATTCAACTTTCCTCGGCATCCCATGCACTGGAATTACAGGTTTATTCTGCTAAGTCCAGACATTTTAAATTTAGACATGTAAAATGACCTTCTATTTCTAGGCAAGAAAAAAAAACTGCTTCAGAATTTTCCTATTGTATACAACTAGAAAAATGGAAACCATAAGAAATAATTGGACTTCAATACTGGGGTCACAGTACAGTTAAGACTTAGATTCTTCAGAGAAGAGAAGCAATTATAATAAGTCCCACAATTGTCTACTTCTGTCTCTACAGAAGTAGAGTGGCTAAGTAAATACTTTAAATCTGAAATAAACAACCAAGTTCAAGCACAAAACAGGCTGTATTTTTATTTTCTACTTCTGGCAACTCTACTTAATTTTAGACTCAGACCCATAAAGAGGAAAATCCAAATGGAGTAAGCTAATTTTACCAACATGAGGACAAAAATATTGGTTTGTGAGGGTGAAGTGGCTAAGATTCGTAAAGCAGCATGGTGCAGGGGAGCGAGCAATATAGGAAAAAGTCCTAGAAATTCTCACAAGGACCCACTTGATTTCTTGGCTGAGGATTAACTCTATGTATAGGGTGAAACTCCCAAGACCAGTAGGCAGAGCACAAAGGCTGAATCATTCACCGAGCGCTTAGTGATACTCGAATTCCACCCATCCAGGCCATAAAGACTTCTTTGAGTATTTGGAGTGGCTATCAAATGTGATCTGAGAAAGTTTATACCTTAGTGAGAGGATCATATCAGTGCTATAATAAAGGCAATACTCGATACAACAAAGCTTTAATACAAGATGAATGACTTAGCGGTTGAGTCCTTGCCAAGCATCTGTGAAGGCTTGAGTTTGATCCCTAGCAACACAAATACACACACCACAGAGGCCTCAAGAAAGATGACAAATTAATTTTAAATTAACTTACTTTACAAGAGTTTTAACTGTCTAGGAGTATCAATGTGTGAGAAGTAATGCACCTACTACCTGGCAAATATAACTGTAACCCCTCTAGACATTACCTCGACAATAAAGAAAAAGAAAAAAGAATTTAACTGCCTATCTAAAGAAATATCTTTTTAAAGGACATGAAAATGCCAATATTCAAAAATAGACCTGGTTTAATGTTCAGTATCCAACAAAAAAATTTACAGGAAATAATAGTAAATAGTATTTGCAAAACAGTAGCAAATTCTGACCTATGACTGGGAGATTGAAAGAACAACAACTTAGGAACAAAACCAGAAGTGACAGAAAGAATGGAATTCTAACCGAGGAAATAAAGCAGTTATGGGGTAGATATGCTCGAAGATGGCACACATCTGTAATACAGGATGAGCAGGCAGGACTCCATACTGAATCCCAGGGGCCTGGGCAACTTACCAAGACCTTGTCCCAGAATAAACTAAAAGCAGTAATAGAGCACTTGCTTGGCATGCATGAGGTCTCAGTTTCCGCCTCCAGTACCTCAGAAAGTAACATCAACAAAGGAAGCGATTTAAATGGAAACTACAAAGACATAGATTGAACAACCCATTTGGCTTCCTGACATTGTGCACAAAAAAATGAATGACTCTTAAGAAGTCATTCTCAGGCTTTATCGGAAAATAGTCAATCCTTTATTGTAAATCATTCCAGAAACATACAGATCAGAAATACAAGCTTTGTCCTAACCCTCTCCATTTTAGAAACGGATCTCCGAGGGTTCAGAACATAACTGACATAATGACTGTAGGGGAGGCTAGGAGAATGGAGTTTTTACAAATATCTTGCATGTGACTGAGTTTTTCTTTGTTACTGGGAATCAAACTTTAGTCCTCACTTGGGTTATGTACGTGCTCCACCATTGAGCTAAAGTCTGACCCCCTTCAGGTGAGTTTTTCATATATTTTCTTCTTCATGTCATATACAAATGTACTAATTTATACTTTGATTAGTCAACTGTTTCGTTGACATATGAAAAAATGATTGAGCCTAGCCTATAATCCTATTCACAGGCCTGAGATGTGAAGATTGCAATTTGAAGCAGCCCTGACAGAAAAGTCCATAAGTCTCTTAACTGCCAAAAAACTAAAAGTAAAGGTGTGGCTCAAGTATATATACAGTGCCATTCTTGATCAAAAAGCACTCAGAAGTGAGTGCTGGTAGCTCACGCCTATAATCCTAGCTACTCAGGAGATCTGAGATCTGAGGATTGTGAATCGCAGCAGCCAGAGCGGGAAAGTCCCCATGAGACTTGTCTCCAGTTAACCACTCAAAAACGCAAAATGGTACTGTGGCTCAAGTGGTGGAGTACTAGCTAGCCTTGAGCAAAAGGAGGCTTAGGCACAGTGCCCAGGCCCTGAGTTCAAGCTCCACCATGGATATGCATACATACATACATAAAAAAAATGGTAACAAAAAAATAGAGTGATAAAAGACAATATGTTGGAAATTAACTTTACAACTTGGGATGGGGGGGTAGCAGGGGAAGAGAAAATGGGAGAAAATTCGTGAGGGGGTAACAATGTTCAAGAAGAACCCTTAGATGTGTAAATGTATCTCCTCTGTACATCATCTGAACAATAAAATTTTAAAAATCATGCTTTCTAAGATGAATTTTAAAAATGAAACACTTTTTCTGCAAAAAGTAGTCCTTAATAAAACTTAATCTGAGTTTTAGCATAGGTTCTACAATATTCTCTAGCTGCTTATTCCTCTTCTCACTTCAGGGAAAAAAATGTACTTGGAATTTATCTTTGCCTCTTAATTTTATTCTACTTGTCTCTCTTCTGCCTCTTTCCTCTCCCCTCTTTGTATCCTATTCAAAAATTTCCATGCTCAGGCTACAACAGATAACTTTACCAAGTTGTTATATTGTTCTAACTTGGAAAATAAACACACAGTTAACAATAAATAACCTATGCTTATTATCTTGTGGTGAAAAGTGAATTCTCTCAGATCTGGAAATAGCTGATTTGTTGATTCATTCTGACATAAGAATCCAACCTGTTCAGACACAGCTGTCATGGGTAAAATGACTCCCTTTTTTGTTTATTTAAATTGACTCGTTGCATTTGTGCACTATGAAGCTATGGAAGGCACAGAGCCAAGAGAATCCATTTTCTTCTGTTACCAAACATCAACTGTCAGTAAAACAAAAGGGCATGGGGAGGATAGCCCAATTGTACTCTCCTATCCAATACTTGTTACTTCATTTTTAAAAATTCAAACATAATTAGCCACATCCAGACATTAGCATTTTAAAATACCACTTCAGAGAACCAAGAGATTTTTGAAAATGCCAAAAATTAAAAGTAGGGCTGGGAATGTGGCTTAGTGGTAGAGTGCTTGCCTAGTATGCAGGAAGCCCGGAGGTTGATTCCTCAGTACCACATAAACAGAAAAAGCCAGAAGTAATGCTGTGGCTCAAGTGGTAGAGCGCTAGCTAGTCTTGAGCAAATGAAGCTTAAGGACAAAGCCCATTCTCTGAGTGTAAGTCCCAGGACTGGCAATAAATACATACATACATACATACATACATACATACATACATACATACATACATACATAAATTTAAAGTCAGGCTCAAACTGTTTGCCATAGTCTTACCAGATTCAGGTGAGGGTGTTTTAACCAGAGTGTCAGAGGCTTGCCCACATTGTCTTATGTGAAAAAGAACAGTAAACAACTGAACAAACCCTTGAGTGAAAGCCTCATTTCTGGATTCATTTGGCATGGGTTGGGGTAGGACAACAGGGAATTATTACTTAGGAGAACTTATTTGGATGGGAAAAAGAAGAAAGAAATGGACATCAGTAGACAGAATGAACTTTTGTGATTCTTTGGTTTGTTTTTGTTTTTGTTCTTTTGGTCACTAGGCTTGAACTCTGGGGCCTGGGCTCTGGTCCTGAGTTCTTCAGCTCAAGGCTCGTATTGAGCCACAGCGCTCTTCTGGTTTTCTGGTGGTTAATTGGAGATAAGAGTCTCATGGACTGTCATGCCTAGGCTGGCTTTGAACCACAATCCTCAGATCGCAATCTTCTGAATAGCGAGGATTACAAAAATAAGTCACTGGCACCCAACTCTTTGTTGTTGTTGTTGGTCAGTTGTGAGGTTTGAACTGTGGGCCTGGGCTCTCTCCCTGACCTTTTCAACTCAAGGCTAGCACTCTACCGCTTGAGCCACAGCGCCACTTCTTTTTTGTGGCTCTTAAATAAATATACATTTCTTTCTGTGGTACTAGGGCTTGAACTCAGGAGCATGTGCTTTTCAACTTACTTTTTTTGTGGCTGACATTCTACCACTTAGGACTCTGGTCCCTGAATTCATATCTTCTTGTTCAGATTGTTTCTATTTGAGTTATTAGGACTGATTGGAATGGAGAGCTAAACCAAGAAACCTTTCCAGAAGTTATATTATATATATATATATATATATATATATATATATATAATCAGGAATTTTTAATTGTTCATTGGGCTTCTGGTTTATTAAAATTATTAGGATGCTGGTGATGATAATGATGATGATGATGGTATTGATTAGGATTATTCTGGATACTAAACTGAGGATGACATAATGAAGAGTTATGTTCTGTGATTGAAAAAAGGAAACGCTCTTGTGGCTGGAATGATAGACACAAGCCACCATGCCCAGCTTCTGGCTTCCTGACTCTTATGATGATTCACAATTATATGTTGAGCCTTTTTGCTATTCTGTCATGAGATTCTGGATCACATTTAGTTATCCACTGGAGTACAGAAATCCTAGCTTTCCACTCAGCTCTCTCTAATACCCCAATCTCAGCAAGGAACACTTCCCTAATGCTGAGCTGGAGAAGTCCTAGCTTCTCACATCTTCACTGTCACCTGGAACAGAAGCTGGGTTGAGAGTGTTCATTCTTGCCAGGTGGGGAGAAGAGTCCTGAAACCCCCTAACACCAGATTCCCCAAGGGCATGGAGGACAGGGGTGTCTGTTTTCTCATAGCTGAACAAGAGTGTAAGCATTGGCTCTTCACTCAGCCTTTCTATTGTAAGTGTAGACAGGTCACATTGGGTTCTGTACTGTTGGGCTAGAAGAGAGCAGTATGTCAAAAAAAAAAAAAATGGTATTTTCTAGTCCACCCCTTTCTTTGTCCCATAGCTAGAAAAGGTTGGCTTTTTTAATGGTCTTGTAGTATATACATGTTAACATTTTCTCACTGCCTGTTTCTTGGGCCCACACAGTGGATGTGAGAAGAAAGGATATGAAGGGTTCTGACTCCATGCCGAGTATGGGCTAGTTTTCTCTATTCCAGTAGAAAATGAGGAACTTCCCATGCTAAAAACCTAAGTTTTCCAGGTGTTGGGTTGTTTATTTCTAACTTGGGAAGGGTGATCCTACAAAATCTGCTTCTAGAGAAAAATTACCCACCAGGATAACAAGTCCATTCTCCATTATCTTTTTGTTTGTTTGTCTGTGGAGACCTGGAGCCTTCCAATCCTTTATCCCTTGCAAATGACTTCTGTAAAGAGAAGGAACTAATGGCATCTACATTTTGCAAATGTACTTTCCAACAACTGACACAAGCACTTCAAGCATTTAAATCTCTTCTGCTGGCACATATTTCCATTAGCAGTCGGGGCTGCCACTTAAGGGAGAGCAGTTTGTGCATTGCACAAAGGCACCCAGCCAATGGGACAAAAGGGGCCAAAGTCCAGCCTGAGCTCTGCTTGCCAAATCATGGAACCACCGGGCTGTGTCTCACAGAGGGAGGGGGAGGGGTGACTTTTTATTTTTTCAGATTTGTACAAAGGCTCCCTGTAAGCGATCAGCTGGGCTCTGAACCTAACAATAGCAGTATTGCAGCATCTCAAAAGAAACCTTCTCTTGTATTCCATAAACTCATTATATTTGAAGATTCAATTGATACTCATACAAAATTGATATCATCATCATGTCAAAATAATTTATTTGCAGAATTTTCAGATCTATTAAAGTGAGTTCCAAATCAGCAGAGGAAAAACATTACAAATTTTGGCTAGAATCAAAGTGGCTCCTCCCATCCCCCCCACCTTTGGTGCCAGTACTGAGACTTGAATTCAGGGTCTGGGTGCTGTCCGTTGGATTTTTTTGTACCACTTGAACCACAGTTCCATTCCCAGCCTTTTGGTAATTAATTAGACACAAGAATCTCACTGCCTCAGCTGACTTTGAACCATAATCCTCAGATCTCAACCTGCTCACTAGTGAGGATTACAGGCTTGAGTCATCAGCAGCTGGCTCAAAGCAGCTTTTTAAAAGGACTTTCCATTCTCTTTCTGGAGTAACACCTTCGTGTCAATGAGAATTATTAGTTTTCAGGGCTGGGTGGATAACTTGAGACTCCTAGGTAATATTCACTTCTGGCAACAGCCATGACTCCATTTTAGTCAATGAACCTGTTGCATTGTCAGTATGTCCTTCCAAAGCAACTGAAAATAACCCTTGCTACACAAGAAAGCCTGTGTCCCTGAATAAATCTTCAAATAGGAGCTAACTAGTTCTGAGAAGAAGTCTTTTCCTGGTCTATTTTGCCAGCTAGTGGCTAGTTCACAGCTACCTTTCTTCTCAAAATGACAGCTTTGAATTCCTAGAATCAAAAACCAAAAACAAGCGGGCACAGTGGCTCACATCTGTAATCTTAGCTACTGAGGAAGCTGAGATCTGATGATCATGGTTCAGAGCCAGCCTGGGCACTAAAGTCCAGTGACACTCTTATCTCCAATTAACCACCAGAAAACTGGAAGTGGTGCTGTGGCTCAGGGGTAGGGTGGTAGCCTTGAGTTGAAGAGTTCAGGGACAACAGGCCAGGCTCAGAGTTCAAGTCCCATAACCGATTTTAAAAAAATCATTAGTCCTAGTCATATCATAAACCAAGTGATCAAGTGTGATCAAGTTTCTCTTCTTTGACCATAACTTCAGTTAGCCTCTTCTGCTTTCTCTGCTTGACTAGGCAGACATCACTTACGCTGATGTTTCTTGCACCCGGTTCTTTTGGTTATTGTTGCTCTTTGGCTTTAAGGTTAGGTTTGGTTTTCAGACTGGGTCTCACCATATAACTATATGCTCTTGGATTCTTTATCTACCTGACTCAGCCTTCCCACGGCTGAGATTACAGATGTCTGCCATCTTAATGGCTGGATGTGGTCTCAGTAATTTTCCATTGAACTCTCCTCTTCCCCTCTGCTGCCATGCACAACCTGCTCCTTGGTTAGAAATTCTTACTTGTGTTTGATGATGTGCAGTTGAGTCCATTCTCTAAACTGTTGACCTATCACCACAGGCCTTCCTGAATTGTGTGCCTTCTCAATTTTAATTCTTATTTGGATACTTTCTTTTAAATGGCTATAAAATAGTTGGTTCACCTCAATGCAGAGAGGTCTGCGGTGTGGGGTAAGGTGGAGAAGGTTCTTGGTCTGAGAAAGAAGCCAAGGATGGACACAGAAGATACTTGGTGGAAGTAGGTTACTAAAGCAAAATGACAGTGTACTCAAGATGGGAGAGTGGAAAGGCGCAAAAATCAGAGGCTTCCCCAAAAGTTTTATAGTTTGTGAGGGTTTTTGTTGGTTTGTTTAATGTTCGTCCTGGGACTCATACTCCAGACCTAGGTGCTATCTTTGAGCCACAGTGCCACTTCCCGCTTTTTCTGTGATTAACTGAAGCTAGGAATCTCATGGGGTTTCCTCTTTGGGCTAGCTTTGAACTGCAATCTTCAGATCTCAGACTCCTGAATAGATAGGATTGCAAACATAACCCACAGGTGCTTGGCAGATTTTGAGGTTTTATAATCTTGAGGTTTTGTAATCTTTAGAGGCCTAGGGAACTGTTATTTCTTGAGGGGAGAGATTTTTCTGGAATTGGAATACATGTGTGTATGCGATATGTGTATTTGTGAATGAAGGCATACACAGACACAGACATGTATGTGTACATGTGTACACATGTATATAAATATCCATATGTGGATATTTAAACATATATGGATATTTATATGCATGTGTATTTGTACACGTGTGTACAGCATGCATGCGTGTGTGTGTGTGTGTGTGTGTGTGTGTGTGTGTGTGCAGTGTATGTGTATATCCATAAGTCCTCCCACATGCCAGGCAGGGAATTTTTTTTTTTTCGCCAGTTCTGGGCTTGGGCTCAGTGCCTGAGCACTGTCCCTGGATTTTCTCAAGGCTAGGGCTCTACCACTTGAGCCACAGCACCACTTCTGGCTTTTTGCTACATATGTGGTACCGAGGAATCGAACCCGGGTCTTTGTGCATGCTAGGCAAGCACTCTACCACTAGGCCAAACTCCTGGCCTGGCAGGGAATTTTTTAATCCTAGATGGTCCCACTTGAATGATAGTTCACAAGATGAACTTGAACTAGATAGGGATTTTATCGAATTGCAGTGCTAATTTTACATGAACTAGCTCACAGGTCATCTATTAGTCCTCATGACTTCCAGGACTTTCCACTCACTGGCCAACAGGACGCAGCTGCATGTCACAGGTTCATCCATTCATGTTAGCAGGCCAGGATGGGGATATTTTTCAGAACAAACTATTGTCGGTGGCCATCAGTCTACTTAACACACTGCTTAACCCCTTGGTCATCAAGAGAAATAATATAAGAACAATGGTGCGTTCCATGATGTGTACATATACAACACTGACCAAGTTTATTTGTTGGCTTCAAAATAAACTGATCAAGTGTAGTGGTTCATACTTACAGTCCCAGTACTCAGGAAAATGAAGCAGGAGGATCTCAAGTTCCAGGCCAGCCTGAGTTGCAGAGTGAGGCCCTTCTCAAACAGCAATAACAATAGCAACAATGAAATAATTGAACTAACGTTCCTGCCCGCCTTCCTCTGCCTAATATAATTATGAGAAAAGTGAGTTGATATCAGTCCCAAAAGTACTGGGATTTAATCTGTTTGTACTCTACAACCCATGTGTACTTGCTGTCGAGTCTTTCTGTTTGTGTTTTTTTTTCTTTTTCCTTTTTTTTTTCCGTTTGTTGTTTGGAGTGGTACCAGACATTGAATTCCAGGCTTGACCTAGCTAGGCATGTGCTCTACCACTTGAACCATGCCACACATCCTTTCAAACTTTTAGTTTGTTTTTCAGATAGGGTCTTGAGATTTTCATCTGGTCTGGCCTTGGACTGGGATCCACCTAGCTCTACCTCACAACTGTCTGGGATTATAGGTTTGCACCAACATGGCAGCCTCCTGGTAAGTTCTAGCTGATTCTAAAACATGCAGAAAATTTTGAATGCATCTTCAAATAAGGATGGCTTGAGTGGGTTGCATTTTTCCATTTAAAAGTTTATTTTGGTTTGCTAACACATTCAAAACTTTTTTTATCATTTAGAAATTGGCTTTCCATTCTCTACTATTAATCAGTGATCTTAGCTTTTCAGAACCAATAGGGTTTTTTGTTTATTTGTTTGTTTGTTTTTTGCCAGTCCTGGAACTTGAACTCAGGGCTTAGGCCCTGTCCTTGGGCTTTCACAAGTCTAGTGCTCTGCCACCTGAGCCACAGCACCACTTCCAGTCTTTTCTGTGTATGTGGTACCCAGCAATTGAACCCAGGGCTTTTATGAATGCTAGGCAAGCACTCTACCACTAGACTACACTCCAGGCCCCAGAATCAATAGTTCTTAATTTATAGATGAAAAAACTAGGGTCAAGTAAATTCTGTCATTCATCTAAGAGCACAAAAGTCTACTAGGGACTGCTTGATCCTGAAGTCAAATCAGTTTGCTATCAAACAGAATGTTCATGCTGTCGGTACTCTCATCAAAGAAATCCTCCTCTTTCAAGAGACCTAGCAGAAAAATATACTCAGAGATGGGTTCTACAATCCTAGCATCAAATGAATATCCTAAAGGCCAGGCTTGTAGCTAAGTGGTAGAGCACTTGCCTAGCATTCATGGGGCCCTAAATTTAATCCCTCACATTGAGGGGAGGAAAGCAAACAAATCATAACTTTTGAGAAGAACCTGCTGAAAAATTTACTCTGTCCTACAATTAACTAATTAACTAACTTCATTCTCAGATTGTAGATTCTAGGTCAGAAACATAACCTGTACCCTTGTTAGAAATGCAATTTCAAGTCTCCCCCAAACATATTAGATCAGAAACTTTGGGAATGAAAGCTAGCAATCTGTGATTTTACAAATCCACCAGGTGATTCTGACGCACACTGCAGTCTGAAACCCACTGAGCTAAAATAAAGGACCTTGCAGAATGCAAACAACAACCTTGGCTCCAGGGGAAAGCTGCCAACACCTAGGCTACTACTATGACCTAAACATCTGAATTATTAATAGGAGAAGAGACTGGATTCATGTCCCCAATTTTGAGAACGGATACCCAATAAAACAGAGGAGGAGAAAACCGATTAGAAGGACGAAGAGGACAACATTCAAGTAGTTCACAATTAGTCCAAGTAGAGATTTTGTTTCTGATGATTTATGTCGCAATGCCTGTAGAGCATCTTTGATGGAGTCACTCTGAATGCAACTGATCTTCGGGAATTTAAATTTTTATTGGCCAGCTTGGAGCTACACTCAAAGAAAGAATCAATTAAAAGAAAATAATCATTCTGTTTTCTTAGCCCTGCCTGAAGTCATTCAGAGGAGGACTTTCTGGGAAGGGCTCTAATAGATGTTTTTGTAAATTGGCACAAGGAACTGCTCACTTCCCAAGAGTTAAAACCTCTCCCTTCTCACCCAGGAGATGGCATAGATTTCAGGATCCATTTTCACCAGAGATGACATTGCCAGGCTTTCAGGTAGCCTCAAGAAATCATGTTTCCCCAGCTTACCAATGACTCAGAGGATCGCAGAGGATATGAATGGCCTAAGCACTGATCTGGCGCCAAGGGTCACATTGTAATTATTTATTAAACATCTTACTTGACCCACGCCCAAGTTTCTGTAACTCCATTCTTATATAAGTGCATGCCTTAGGTCAAAAATCTTTCCATTAGACTCTACTGAGGTAAGAAGAGATAGTCATTTTCATCTGTAATGTTGAAGCCACTCATTTTTCATCAAGCCATCTGATGCCCAGTACCATTCCATGAATGAAACCAAAATCTAAGTGTACAGAATGAATACCATTTGTAAATAATAGTGATAGTCATCTAGAATCACTTTACCTATTTCTTTCATGATGGGGCAAGAGTTAATACCTTTTTAGCACTGTGTCCCAATTATTTGAACTAGTGCCTATTTCATTTACTTTTTACAACAATCCTATAAAGTTAAAGTTGTCAGTTCCATTTTAGAGGTGACAAAACTGAGGCTAATACTTGACATCAAATAGCTGCTAGGTTGCACTCCTGTCATCTTGGCACTTGGGAGACTGGGGTAGGAAGATTATCAGTTCCAGGCCAATCTCTGCTATCTAAGGAAACATTGACAATTTCTTAAAAAGTGGGCTGGCAGTGGGATTCAAGTGGTAAAGCTTGAATAATAATAAGCATGAAGGCTTGAGTTCAATCCTAAGTATTGTTAAAACAACAAGAAACTACATTTTTTTTAAAAAAAATCAACAGCTGGTAAATGGACAGAACCAGGACTGGTGCAGTCCTTTTCTTTACTTTTCTTGCCTCGCAAACAGCAGACTTCATGTCTGGGCAAAGTGATTCTGCAGGGTTGGGTCTCATGTGGTAGCCTTGAAAGGAGTTGTTACTTAGGAATCCTCAGCCTTTATTGACACATTGAGCTTATAAACAGAAATGACTGCCAGGCACTGGTGGCTGATGCCTATAATCCTAAATATTCAGGAGGCTTAGATCTGAGGAGTACAGTTCAAAGCACTCAGGGCAAGAAACTTCTTGAGTCTCTGTTCAACTGCTATGGAAAGCAGTATGAGGATTCCTTGAAAGACTAAACATAGAGCTCCCCATGACCCAGCAACTCCACTACTTGGCATTTACTCAATCATCCAGAAACAAGGACATACTAAACCCACTAGCACAATGATGTTCATTGCAGCACTATTTACCATAGAAAAGATATGGAACCAACCCAGATGCCCCTCAGTAGATGATTGGATCAAGAAGATGTGGTATTTATACACAATGGAATTCTATGCTGCCATCAGAAAGAACGACATCACCCCATTTGTAAGGAAATGGAAAGACTTAGAAAAAATCATATTAAGCGAAGTAAGCCAGACCCAAAGGAACATAGGCTTCATGGTTTCCCTCATTTGTAATTATGGACTCTCCTAACAGAGGATTATAATAGCTCAACACCTATGCACATAAGGTCATATAGGATGAGACTAAATGAAATGAACTCTAGGATATAGAAACAAGAGCTTTATCTTGTGTGAATATTCTTCTTAATGTACTATGTAGTTTCTCTTCTCCTTTGTTGCCCTTTGGTTAATCTCATATTGTTACTGTATCTGACCTTGTTACCTGGTATATTGTATATCCGTTTTATTTGTTTATTTGAAATAGGAAAGGGAAGGGAGGAAAAACAAGATGATTGGGAGGGGGTGGGGAGAGGGAAATGGGGACAAAAACATGAGAAGGGGTATCAATGTGTGAGAAGTAATGCACCTACTATCTGGCAAATATAACTGTAACCCCTCTATACATTACCTGACAATAAAAAAAGTTCGTGAGTCTCTTATCTCCAAGAAGGTTTACAAAATTAGACTCTTGGCTAGATCCACTTCCTGCAAGGTTTCCAAACAGTTGGTTCATGATTATTGAGTACATCAGCCATATACAGATAGATTGAGAGATTTGGAAGTACAGAAAAGATTTCTATTGCTGCAACCTTTCCAAGGGAGTAGAGGAAAAGATAATACCTTTTTGCCTCCAGTCAAGAAAAAGCAAACTTCAATGAAGCCTGAAGGAGAATGGGATATTTATCCAAGGAGATGAGGGGCCTAGGTGAACTAATGTCAGCCATGCTTTAAAAGTCTACGGGCAAAATGGTAGGTATTGTGTGCAACTGTAGTCAGAACCATCCTGCCACATGAGCAGCTTGACCTTTTACATTTAGCTTGGTAGGAGCCTACTTTTTCCTTCCTCTGGTGGAATCTCATCAGATTTTGCACACCAGAGTAGACTGGGAGGAAGAGGAGGAGGAGGAGGAGGAGGAGGAGGAGGAGGAGGAGGAGGAGGAGGAGGAGGAGAGTAGAAGGAGGAGGGGGAAGAAGAGGAAGAGGAAGAAGGAGGAGGAGCAGAATAAGGAGGAGAAGGAGGTGGAGGAGAAAGGGAAGAAGAGAAAGAAGAGGAAGAAGAGGAGGAGGAAGAAGGAGGAGGAGGAGAATGAGGTGAAGAAGGAGGAGGAGGAGAATGAGGTAAAGAAGGAGGAGGTGAAGAAGAGAGAGAAGAGGAAGAAGGGGAGGAGGAAGAAGGAGAGGAGAATAAGGAGAAGGAAGTGGAGGAGAAGGGGAAGAAGAGAAAGAAGAGGAAGAGGAGGAGAAGGAAAAAGAAGGAGAAGGAGGAGGAAGAGGAGGAGAATGAAATGGAGAAGGAGGAGGGGAAGAAGAGAAAGAAGAGGAGGAGGAGGAGGAAGAGGAGAAGGACGAGGAGGAGAATGAAGTAGAGAAGCAGGAGGGGCAGAAGAGAAAGAGGAAGAGGAGGAGGAGGAAGAAGAAGGAGAAGGAGGAGGAGGAGAATGAAGTGGAGAAGGAGGAGGGGAAAAAGAGAAATAAGAGGAAGAGGAGGAGGAGGAAGAAGAAGGAGAAGGAGGAGGAGGAGGAAGAGGAAGAGGAGAATGAAGTGGAGAAGGAGGGGAAGAAGAGAAAGAAAGGAAGAGGAGGAGGAGGAAGGGAAGGAGGAGGAGGAGGGACCAGGATCCTCCACCCATTTCCTCCATGAGCTGACAGCCCACCTTGGGTCGCAGGGATGGGGAGACATAATTTAAATTAAAATCTGTTCTACGGGGCTGGATATTTTTAAATTTGGGGTGACTATAGTGTTTTCTATTACCCAAAATGAAGGGGAAAATCACAGAAACTTCAACTATGAGAAAAGGAACAGTCACAGAAAAAAAAAAAAAAAAAACAACACTAGAGACTGACAGAAACTTGTTTCCTGTTTATGCTGAGTCTTGATTTTCAACAGATGCAGCTAGAGAGTGGCAAGAGAAGAAATAGTGCTTGGTGCTTGGAGCAGAGTGTATGATGAGTCACAGGACTTGGGGATTTCTCTGAGGGCTTTACTTAGAGAGCTCTTGGGCAGTGGGGCATGGTGGCTCACACCTGTAATCCTAGCTGCTCAGGAGGCTGATGTCTGAGAATCGTCATTTGAAGCCAGCTGGGGCAGGAAAGGCCATGAGAATCTTATCTCCAATAACTACTCAGAAGAAGCCCAAAGTGTCACTGTGGCTCCTGTGGTAGAGCACTATCCTTGAGCAGTAAAAAGAAGCTCTGGGATAGTACCCATGCTCTGAGTTCAAACCCTAGGACTGCCCTCCCAGTCCCCCACCCAAAAAAATAGTTGTTAAGTAGGCCAAGGAAGGAGACTGTTGCTCACAAAATCAAGGAGGAGGAGGAGAAAGGAGAAAGGAGAAAGGGGGTGGGGAGAAATCCTCTTGATTATTACAAGCTCATGCCTGTTATCCTAATTACTCACAAAGCTGAGATTTGAGAATATTGGTTTGAAGTCAGAGACCACAGCAAAGTCCATGAGACTCTTTATTATCTCTTAACCACCAAAAAGCTGGAGGTAGAACTGTCAAATGGTAGAGGATCAGCCTTGAGTGAAAACATGAATGGATAGCAATCAAGCCCTGAGTTCAAGTCCCAGTACAGGTACAATCAAACAAACAAAAACACAACGTCATTGGAGCACCAGCATTTTTGATTGAGCTCCTTGATAGTCAACAATGCCAGTTCTAGAGGCCAGGCATTCTTGTGACTCAAACATGCTTGGAAAATACAAATTTTAATGATACAGTGATGGGTATTTGAGAAAACTCATTGTTTGCTGGAGTCTGTGTATTTCCTTACATGTTGAGAACAATTTCCTTCAGGAATTGGGGTTTGAATTGAGGGCTTCCTACTCTTGCATAGCTTTCTTGCTTATGGTTGCTGTTCTACCACTCTACCTCCAGCCCTATTTTGGTTTCTTAAATGTTCTTCAGCCAATAATGCGTGAACTCTGCTATCCAGTTCTCTTCAATTGCATTTGGAAAAAATGTTCCACTATATGTGAAACTGTGTGATTGGAAAGCGAATGAAACCAGTTTCTGACCTAATCCTCAATCTTAAGATACTTATAATCTATTCTGTTCTCTTTTGAATCCTGGAACTGTCCATGAGACTCTAGATTTCAATACAATTGAATCAAATCTGAACTTCCCCTAGTAACATTTTGTTTTTCTCCCAGCTACAGTATTTTGAAATATATACTTGAGAGCAGTTTCTCAAACCTTAATGAGCATATGAATCACTTAGGGATCTTATTAAAATACCATACCGCTACAGTAGATCTGGGGTGAGGACTAAGTTTTTTTTAACAAGGTCTCAAGAGATGTACTCCTCTCTGATCTGACTTATAAGGAAGCAAGGTGTTTCATGAACTCAGAGCTTCTTACTCTTTGATTTCAATAGCTCTCACCATATATCTCAGGCTGGCCTCAAATTCTCATTCCCACCTTCCTGCGTCAGCATGCCAAGCTACCTCGGCCCAGTTCAATTCTCCTTAAGATAGGCATGGGCACAGAGAGAGATCAGAAACAAAGGATCTACAACCATGTTAAGAACAATGCAACTCTGGTGGGGATAAACAAATGAGGTTTTGCAGATAATGCTGGCTGAACTCTTTTCTGCTTCCTTGGTTCTTCATTCAGTACCTAGCAAAATCTGAGTCCTTTGGTATTATCATAACTTTTTTTTCCCCTGTAGATTGTCTGACCATCTTTGCCAAGGGGTACATTAGAAGGCAGTCTATCTGATTACCTCTTTCCTTATTCCATCTTTAGAAAGCATCTTCAGAATAATGTGTGTGTGTGTGTGTGTGTGTGTGTGTGTGTGTAAGTGTGTGTGTGCACATGTGCGTGCTCGCGTGCCATTAATGAGGCTTGAACTCAGGGCTTTTTTCCTCACTTGATTTTTTTCTTTCTTTTTGTTGAAAGCTGGTATTTTTGCTAATTAATTGGAGATGAGAGTCCCACAGACTTTCATGCTCAAGCAACTTCTGAACCTCAGTGTTCAGATCTCAGGTTTTTGAGCAGATAGAATTACAGACATGAATCAGCAATGATGGCTTGACCTCAAAACATTGTACTTACTAGACTTGTTTGGCTAACGCACTCGCACGTGAACCATACCTCCAGTCAAACTTTTCTGGCTATTTTGCAGATAGAGTCTCATAAATATTTTTGCTCAGGGAATCTCACTTCCTGAATATTTAGAGTTATGGAAATGAGCCACCAGCACCTGGCTTGTTTTGGGAGGTTTTGTTGTTTTGTTTTGGTTTGGTTTTATTTGTTTTGCTTTTGAGTTTTGGAAACAAGGATGTCTCTGTGTTTCTCAGGTTGGTCCAGAATTCCTGGATTCAAATGATCCTTCCTAACAGCTGGAATTTGAGGCATACAACACTGTACCTGGTTTCAGATGTACTTTCAAATGTCAAGATGCAAAAGAATATAAGTTGAATGTGAATGACAGACAAGCGAGCACTTTGGGGTTAGAGGAGAGGGTGTCACTCAGCTAAGACGCTTGGAGAAGAGACTTTGTGGTTCACATGTCCTGACCCATAGAAAGAACACAAAACTTTCTTCTGCTTGTTTTCCTGTTCCTCCGTAAAGTCAACCTTCAGGGTATGCCAAGCACTAAAAAGAAAAAGAAGAAGAATTTATCTTCAAAGAATATCTGTTGGCAGCATTGCCTGCTTTCTCCTTAGTCAGAGGTGATGTGGGGTTCAGGGAACACGCAGAACTTTCTGTGAGTTATGGAGTAAGCATGCAGACATGGATTGGTTTAGCATGGTTCCAATTAATCATACTCACTTGAGAATTGGGACATGGGAAGCTCTGCTCTTGACTTTGACCTTTGTGGTCTCCACTTACCCCCAGTGCAAGCCATTTCATGCCTTTGATTTCAGCATTCCCCATGTAAAATAAAACAGGACAAGATAATCTCTGGCTCTAAAAGGTTTGTTTCTGAAGTTTCCAGGGGATAAAGAATTTTAATCTGAAGATTTTCGGTCATAAAAATAAATCACTTTGGGAAAACTTTGAAAAATAGAGTTCTAGAGCCTCAGTGATTGAGCATTTAGCTGGCTTGCTATGTGGGAAACCCTGGGTTCCATTCCCTCCCCCCCCCGGCCCCCAACAAGGTGGAAATAAAACATCTCCTTTTCCCTTCCATCGTGTGACATGAAATCTGGTAACCTTTATTCATAAAGTTCTCTAAGGTAAAATTCTGTTCTTCTGAGGAATTGGGAAAAGAAAAAAAAAAGTCATTAAGCCAGACCACTAGGGGGCGCAAGTGAAATGCTGATTTTCATTTGAGGGACTTGAAACCATTCCCAAGTCATAATATATACGTGTATGAAGTCTACTTGTGAATGTGTATACGTGAAAATGGAACTAGGAAAATTGAAGAGATGAGTGGATGGAGAAGAATTGCAAAAGAGGTGACATTGATTAAGGCGCATTGTTCTCACAAACTGACATGTAGAATTGAAACTCCCTGGTACAACTATTTAAGTATACTAAAAAAAAAATTATATATATATGCAATATTAAGATAGAAATAGGATGAATTTGCTATTTTCATGTTCAAGAGGAATGTGTCATTGAAAGCATACTTGGTGTTTTAGCCTTACTATGTTTCATGTGAGATAAAGGTTATATTAATTAAGATAACATGTCTATAATTTTCCAGGACTTACATGTATGCATTTACACACGGAGGTATGGCTTGTTTTATACAGCATGTGTGGAGGGAACATGAAGCCCTGAGTTAAAACTTAGCACTGAGTAAACGAAATTGGCCTATACTGTACTCTTCATATCATTCTCCACATTCAAGCTAACAATGGTGGACTATCTCTTGACAGGAAGGACCTGCCCTGAATCTAATGCAATACCTTGATTCATCGCCCCATGGATGTTTTCTTTCTTTCCTTTTTTTTCCTTGAATGCTTTTAGAAAAAGATTATGTTTGTGTATGTTCAAAAACTGATTCCATCATCAGTATCCCTAAAATGTCTGCAAAAGGAAAGAGAACTAATAGTGATGATGATGATAATATTAATAATAATAATAGAACTGATCTTGTGGAATTGTTATGAAGATTAACTTAGTTCAAATATCTAAAACATTTGACATAGTACCTAGCATGTAATTCCCATCATATGTATATTTTACAGATCTTTTTGTACGTTATGATATGTATATCATGATCTATATGATGTAGATATAGTGATAATTTGAGTCAGGGGTTTTCTGAAGCAGTTTTATTATAATAAAGGGTTGAGTTACAGATAGCTGTCTCTTCTCTCATCTGCTTTTTATCAACACAACACAATTTCCTGTGCTTGTCAGTGCTGGGGAAATGATATGGCTGACATCAGAAATCCCGAGTAAGCCAACGTTGTGCTCTGTTCACCTTGTGGCGTATGTACTCTGACTTCAGTCATAATTTCCATCATGTGTTCTCTTTCTCCCTCCCTCTCTCCTTTCCTCTCTCTCTTCCTTGTTCTTTTTTTGCTTATTCTCTTTCCTTCCTTTCTCTGCCTCTCTCTTCCTTTCTTACTTTCTTTACTTCTCTTTTTCTCTTTGTGCCAGTAATGGGATTTGAACTCAGGATTTAGCATCCTAGCTTAGCTTTTTCTTTTTGGCTCATAGTGCTATGTCACTTTAGCCATACTTCTATTTCCAGCCTTTGGCTGGTTAACTGGAGATAAGAGTCTCACAGACTTTCCTACTAGGGCTGGGTTTGAACCACAGTCCTCAAATCTCAGTCTTCTGAGAGACGAGTATTACAGACATGAACCACTGGTACCCAGTAGGGTTTCTCTCTGAGGTCATCTTCATTTGCACACTCACCAGATCTGGATTACCTTGATCTATGTGGATCCCAGGTTCTCTGAAGTCTTTGTTCTTTTTTGGTTGTTCAAGTGTGGGAACTAGACAATGGTAAAAGCGATGCAGTCTGGGACAGAGAGGCCTTACGCTGTGCTCTATCAATCATCAAAATGTGAATTGCTGTACATGCACAACATGAACTAGGAAAGAAGAAAAAAAATGCTGCAAATAAGATTGAATCCCTTGGACTGGAATTGGATTGGCAACAGCATAGATTCTGCTGTGGGTTGAAGTCATTTTCTACTTCGGTACTATTTTGTCCTGGGGGAATGGTGGAGTCATGATTTAGCAGCGAGATTCTGGGAGCCCGCCAGGATCTACATCTGTTCTGAACTGTAAGTGGACTGGAAAAACACTTTGAAAAGAAGCCATGGGAGGGAGGTGAAGGAGGATACAAAAATCGTTATTTTCAGAAAGGCCTGACAAGAGAAATCAATTGGTTACAAGGAGACTGGATTTAGGGAAAAGTTATGTTTTAGAAATTGGGTGTATACAATTTGTTGTATACAATCTTTTCTTCATTTTGTTTTCTCCCCTATCATTTCTAACAATGCAAGAATCATAACTCATGAGACAATAATATTTGTCTAATATTAGCTGCTGAAAATTCATATTATCACCTGTGGGTAGTGGTACATGGCTATAATTCTAGCAGCAAGAGAGTATTAAATATCAGGCCAGCCTGGCTATAAAAGTGAAACCTTGTCTCCAATAGCAAAAACCTAAAACTAAAACTAAAAGACATGAAAAGGAAATATGAAACCAATCATAGGACTAAAACATGATGCACAATACTTGGAATGAGACCTTCAATAGATTTTAGTGAATTGCAAGAGAAATAGATCTCTTTTTGGAAATATATAACTATATCATCTTGTAGAAAATATATTAACTTGTTAATTTATTTGTCAGCATCAAAATGCTCCTATTAATTAAATGTCATCTATACCCTGAGTTGGAACAAGACTGGCCGTCTTACTGGGAAGTGTTTGGAAACCGCTGGTTCTGGCTTCCTATTTAAACTGTATCATTTCCTGGCTGTGCAATTTGAGGCACCCCCATCCTCAGCTCTTTCTCTTGTAATGGGGTCCCTGTAAGAAATGTGCAGGGTTATTGTCAATGAACTATGTCCCTAGCATAGGGGATAAAAAAATTGTTAGCTCCTCTTTTGTTTAATTGCTCTTAGTTCCTTTACTTTCTGCCTTCTTTTCTTTTTCTAATGTTTTTTAGATTTTATTTTTGGTTGCCACAAACAAATGAACCATTTTTGGTCAATGAGATAGGATGTATGCATACCTGTATCCATACTGTAATGATCAAATCATGGTCATGCTTAGCCTCTTAAATATTCATCATTTCTTTGTGTTACTGGTATTCTTCTAGTTATTTTAAATTAAATTTTTGGTCCTGGGGCTTGAACTCAGGACCTGGGCACTGTCCCTGAAACTCTTTTTTTTTCATATATTTTTTATTGTAATTAATAGAAGGGTTACATGATATTTGCCAGATAGATGGTGCATTAATTCCCATACATTGATACCCTTTCACATGTCTTGGTTCCCATTTCCCTCCCCCCACCCCCACCCCTCATCTTGTTTTCCCCCCTTCCCTATCCAATTTCAAATAATCAAATACAAATATATCCAATATATCAGGTAACAAAGTGAGATAACCAAGGGACAGCAAAAGAGATGAGAGATAACATAGTACCTTAAGAACAACAATCATTCATTATGTGACTTATGTTTCTATATCCTAGAGATCCTTTCATTTTAGCGTCCTACTATATGGCCTTTTGTATCAAGGTTTTGCTCTATTGCAAATCTCTGCTAGGAGAACCCAAGGTTTCTACTGATTATGACAAGTGAGGGAAACCATTGAGCCTAAGTTTCTTTGAGTCTGGCTTACTTTACTTAATATGATCTTTTCTAAGTCTTTCCATTTCCTAACAAATGGGGCAATGTCATTCTTTCTGACAGCAGCATAGAATTCCATTGTGTACAAATACCACAACTTGTTGATCCACTCATCAACTGAGGGGCATCTAGGTTCGTTCCATATCTTTGCTATGGTAAATAGTGCTGCAATGAACATCGTTGTGATAGTGGATTTAGTATGTCCTTGTTTCTGGATGATTGGGTAAATGCCAAGTAGTGGAATTGCTGGGTCATAGGGGAGCTCTGTGTTTAGTCTTTTGAGGAACTGCCATACTGCTTTCCATAGTGGTTGAATGAGTTTGCACTCCCACCAACAGTGTAGTAGTGATCCCTCCTGGCCACATTTCCTCTGGCATCTGTTGTTATTAGATTTCTTGACCATGGCCATTCTAACTGGAATGAGGTGGAATCTTAGAGTTGTTAGGATTTGCATTTCTTTTATTACCAGAGATGTTGAACATTTCTTCATGTGTCTATAGGCCATTTTTGTTTCTTCTTCAGAGAAGACTCTCTTTAAGACTTTGGCCCAGGGGCCGGGAGTTTGGCCTGGTGGTTAAAGTGCTTGCCTAGCATGCACGAAGACCCGGGTTCGATTCCTCGGTACCACATACATAGAAAACTATTGGTATATTTTAGATATGAGCCCTTTGTCTGTTGTATGGTTGGTGAAGATCTTCTCCCACTAATTTACTAGCTATGTCCTTTGCCATACAAAAGCTCTGCAATTCAATGCAGTCCCACTTATCCAGCCTTTCTCTGATTTGTTGTGATTCTTGGTCCTTATTAAGAAAGTTTCAACCTGTGCCAAGGAGGCCTAGTGTATCTCCTATTCAACCTGTGCCAAGGAGGCCTAGTGTATCTCCTATTCCTTCTTGTAAAGTTTTCAGAGTGTTAGCTTTTACCTCCAGGTCTTTGATCCATTTGGAGTTAATTCTAGTACAGGGTGACAAAGAAGGATCCAACTTTAGTTTTCTGCATGTGCTTAACCAGTTCTGCCAGCACAACTTGTTGAAGAGGCTGGCTTTCTTCCATTCTATTTTTTTGGCTCCCTTGTCAAAGATTAGGTGGCCATAGATCTGTGGTTTAATATCTGGGTCTTCAGTTCTATTCCATTGGTCTTCAGGCCTGTTCTTGTGCCAGTACCAAGCTGTTTTGATAATTATAGCTCTGTAATAAAGTCTAAAGTTTGGTATTGAAATTCCTCCTGTGCTGTTCTTTCTGCTAAGAAGTGTTTTTGCTATACGGGGTCTTTTATTATTCCATATGAAATTTTGGATTGCCTCTTCTATTTCTTTAAAGAATGACATTGGGATATTGATGGGTATTGCGTTGAGTTTGTAGATAGCCCTTGGCAAGATTATCATTTTCACGATGTTGATTCTTCCAATCCAGGAGTATAGGAGGTTTTTCCATTTCCTCAGTTCTGCTTTAATTTCCTTTTTCAGGGTTTTAAAGTTTTCATCAAAAAGGTCCTTTACATTCTTAGTTAAGGTAATTCCTAGGTACTTTATTTTCTTTGAGGCTATTGCAAAAGGAGTTGCTTTCCTGATTGTTGCCTCATTCCTCTCACTGTTGGCGTAGAGGAAGGCAGTTGATTTTAGAGGGTTAATTTTATAGCCTGCTACCCTTCCAAAGTTTTGAATTAGCTCAAGGAGCTTGGGAGTAGAGTCTATAGAATTCTTTAAATACAGAATCATGTCATCTGCAAAGAGGGAAAGTTTTCTTCCTCTTTCCCTATTTGGATCCCCTTTATGCTTGCTTCTTGCCTTATTGCACTGGCTAGGAATTCTAATACTATGTTAAAGAGGAGTGGAGAGAGTGGGCATCCTTGTCTCATTCCTGATTTTAGAGGGAATGGCTTTAGCTTTTCGCTGTTAAGTGTAATACTAGCTGTGGGTTTGTCATACACAGCCTTTATTATATTGAGGAATGTTCCATGGATTCCTAGTTTCTCCAGAGCTTTTAGCATAAAGGGGTGTTGCCTTTTCTGCATATATTGAGACAATCATGTGATTTTTGTCTCTGCTCCTGTTGATGTGTTGAATTATATTAATTGATTTGCATATGTTGAACCAGCTTTGCCTCCCTGTGATGAAACCTAGTTGATCATAGTGTATAATTTTTTGATGAGTTGTTGTAGACGGTTGGCCAGTATTTTGTTGAGAAGTTTTGCATCGATGTTCATCAAAGATATAGGTCTATAGTTCTCTTTCTTTGATGAATCTCTGTCTGGTTTGGGGATGAGGGTTATACTGGCTTCATAGAATGAGTTTGGTAAGGAACCTTCATTTTCAATTTCGTTGAAGAGCTTGAGGAGTATTGGTGTGAGCTCTGCTTTGAAGACCTTATAGAATTCAGCTGTGAATCCATCTGGCCCTGGGCTTTTCTTAGGTGGAAGTTCTCTAATTGCCATTTCTATTTCAGAGCTTGAAATAGGCCTGTTTTTTAGTTCTTCTTGGTTCAGTGTGGGTATGTTAATATTGGCTAGGAATTCATCCATTTCTTCTAGATTCTCAAATTTGTTGGCGTAAAGGTTTGAGAAGTATTCCCTCATGATACTCTGGATCTTGGTAATTTCTGTCGTGATATTACCATTTTCATCTGTGATTTTGTTTATTTCGGTATGCTCCCTTGTTTTTTTTTGGTAAGATTTGCTAAGGGTTTGTCAATTTTGTTAATTCTTTCAAAGAACCAACTCCTTGTTTTGTTGATTCTTTCTATAGGTTTTTTGGATTCCAATTCATTTAATTCTGCTTTGATTTTAATAATTTGCTTCCTTCTAGTGGGATTAGGGTTGGTTTGTTGCTCTTTTTCCAGGAGCTTAAGGTGATACATTAAATTGTTGGTTTGCGATTTTTTCAATTTGTTATTGTAGGCACTCAGAGCTATAAATTTTCCTCTGAGTACTGCCTTTGCTGTGTCCCAAAGGAGCTGGTATTTTGTGTGCTCCTTTTTGTTAAAATTCATAAACTGTTGGATTTCTATTCTGATCTCTGATGATTTCTAAGGTCTTTTTGGCACCTAATCTTACAGGATTTTGTGCTGATTCTCAAATTATTTTTATATTTTCTGCATTAATAAGGAATGACATGATTTACTAAGACACATGCCATTTCCTCCTTATGTCAATACCTCAGAAATTGGTATTATTATTATCATTCTTTTTATTTTAAAATTAAAAAATAAACTGAGCCTGGAGGGTTTCAATAACATTTCCAAAGTCAACCATATAAGAAATGATGCAGCTCAGGCTTATGGAGTCTTTATGATTTTAGATTCATAATTTTACCAAATCTTTTCTGTCTCCCATGTAGAAGGCTTACTTTCCCAGTGATTGGCATGATTGGCAATAGAGAAAATTAAACATTGGTGAAAATATTCTCTTCAATTCATGGCACAATGCAGAGTGTGATAGTAAACAATCCTATATGTTAGGATCAGAACATTCCTCAGTGTTTGAACTGCTGGTCCTAGTGTAGGTCCAGTGATGCATTTTGCTAGATCCTTCTTGTTGTGTATCATAGGTATTAAGTGCATTTGTATTGATTGAAAAGTGGATCATTACTGGAAGTAACCCTACATCTCATTTCATCTGTCTACTCACTCGCTCCCAATATTTTGTCAAAGAAGGAAGTGAAACTTGAAAGGGATGGAGAGCGCCAGGAAGTACCATGGTTTGGAGTTCACAATCTGGGCCCCTTTCCTTTTATTTATTTTATTATTATTATTAATTATTATTTTGCTGCCTTTGGGAATTGTTTCCTGGGAGACAGTCACTTCCTGTCAGTGTTTTGTCTGTCTTCCAAGGCCTTTATAATTCTTCACTGATAGAGATACTCAGGCCTTCAAATTTAAGCCCTCTTCTTGTTAACTGGCTGTTCTTCTTTGGAATAGGCTGGGGGCATTGCAGCAGATGCCAGCTGGCATGGCCCAGTTCTCCCGGAGAGAGGACTCTCTTTATTTGCCCGGCCTGGGAGAACTTGCTTGCCTTTTTCAGTTGTCTGCACCAATATGGCTGACTGTACAAGAGCCAAGAGGATGTTTCACCATCTGCCTGTTCAGCAGGGAATTGGCCTCTCTGCTACTTTTCACAGGCTTTTGGAAGACTCAATGGCTGTGGGCCAGCACACTGAGGTGTTCCTGCTCTGGCTGCATGCTGTTCAGGGAGAGGAAACTGTGCTGAGCTCCAGGGCCAAGGGTGTAAGGGTGTACTCCAGGCCTGGCAAATGGTCTGCTTACAAATGCAACAGCAAGTAGGATCTGAATGCAGTGTGGCACTTTTTTTTTTCTTCACATAAACAGCCTCCTCTTGAACAAGAGAGAGAGAGAGAGAGAGAGAGAGAGAGAGAGAGAGAGAGAGAGAGAGGTTTAAATGGTAAGATTAGTAGAAAATTTAGAAAGAACACAGAAAAAGAACACAGAAAAAAAAATGAAACACCATTTACCACCTGACCATTCACAGTTACTGTGAAGATTCTGTGAATGAACTGATATGCAGGTTGGGGTGTAACTGAGAGCCTATATGAGTAGCATTCATGAGCCTCAGCTCAATCCACATCCCTCCTAGCTTGAGATATTTATATAGATTTTCTCTGTGTTGCATTTTCCCCTTATTTGTCTTTAACTATATCACATTTCCTTAGAGCACTAAAGCTTAATATTTTCAACAGCTGTGTAGTATTCAGGTCTATAATCATTACCATAATATCCTATTATTTTTTGTTTGGATTGATTGTGCGTGTGCGTGTGCGTGTGTGTGTGCGTGTGTGTGTGTGTGTGTGTGTGTGTGTGCTGATCCTGGGGTTTGAGCTCGGAGTCTGGGTGCTTTACCTAAGGGGATTTTGCTCAAGGCTAGTGCACTACAACTTTCAGCCATAGCTCTATGTCCATCTTTTTGGAGGAAGTTAATTGGAGATGAGTCTCATGGACTTTCCTGTTTGGACTGGCTTCGAACCTCCATCCTCAAATCTTAGCCTCCCAAGTAGCTAGGATATAGGTTTGAGCCACTGACACCCAGACCCCTGTCTTAGTTTTTTAAGGCAAGGCCTCTCAGTTCCTAGGCACTGCCCTTGGACTTCTTTTGCTCAAGGCTAGCACTCTGCCACTTGAGTCACAGCACCACTTCTGGTGTTTTCTGTGTATGTGGTACTGAAGATTCGAACCCAGGGTTATGTGCATGCTGGATGAGCACTCTACCACTAGGCTATGCTCCTATGCTTCCAGCCTCAAAAGGATCTTTCTCTCTTTTCTTCCTCTCTCTCTTCTCCCTCTCTCCCTCTCCCCCCTTCTCTTTCTCTTTTCTTTCTTTCTTTTTTTCCCAGAGCTGAGAACCAAACTCAGAGCCTTGCACTTGCCAGGCAAGGGCTCTTCTGCTGAGCTAAATCCCCAATCCTGGGATCTTCTTCCTATAACAACAATCTGTAGAACCTCAAATGAGATATCCGTATTGTTTGCAGATTGGTATTACAAGTCAAGAACTAGAATGCTTTTTCTCATACTATTGAAAAGCAGGAAAATAAGGTCATTTACTGTCGTAGCCTCAGCCATTGCTATTTGTTTTTTGCTAGACTGAAAATTAGTTGTTAATCTGCCTTATGTTAGTATTGTAGAATTAAGATAAATATTAGCTGAAGCTAAATTTTCAAATATACTGTGCATAGAAAGCTTGAACATAGTTTTCTAAATCAAATATTTGAGAAATACTTAAATAAGCAGAAATAAAAATCTACATAATTATAACAGCCAGGTATAAATAGAGAGGATTTCTTATGTTTGAATTTATGTCATGAAGGCTGAAGCAAAGTTTTTAAACATATATGGAACTTGGCTCCTCCAGTTTGTTTGTACAAAGCAGCTCAGGAATTTGTATAATAGGCAATAAATGTGTGTCCTCATCTCCACCTTGGTCTCATGGCTACATGACTCAGTCATACACAAAGGACTCTACTCAACCCTCAGTCTTTGTTCATTTTGATAGTAATTCCTAGAAACAGCCATTCAATTCTAACTGTACTTTTTGTTTCCATCTGGGCCAAGGCTGAAGTCAGGCTTTTTGAGGGTTTCTCTACTGAAGAGGATTATTTAAATAAATTTAAAAAGCCTGAGTTTCCACAGAATTCTCTCAGGAATTGCCATTCACACTCACACTGTCTAGTCTATTTTTTTCAAAGACAGTAAAAAGCAAGCCCTCAAAAGTCCACATATCAACAATAAACCCGTGCCCAGTGCTTGCGTTGCGCCCTCTACTGGCAGAATGGAGGAGCCATTTCCAGAAAGGCTTTGAGCATTGGATTGCTGGTGGGTTTTGAATATTTGACTACAGCAATAATTTTCTTGGTACATTTTTATTTGTTTGCATATTATTACGCTAAAATTTATTATTATAAAATTATTATTAATTTGAATGAAAAGTATAAAGCATTATATATATATATATATATATGCAATTTAACTTGCCAGGCAAATTGCCATGTGAGTGTAAAATATGTGAATTCCTTTTTTTGCCAATTCAGGTGTTTGAATTCAGGGCCTGAGCACTGTCCTTGAGCTTTCTCAAGGATGGCATTCTACCACTTGAGTCACAGCACCACTTCCAGTTTTTTTTTCTGTGTGTGTGATACAAAGGAATTGAACCCTGGGCTTCAGACATGCTAGGCAAGCACTCTACCACTACTGGGGCCACACTCCTGGCCCCAGTAATTCCTTTCATATGCACATCTATGTCATCCTTCTTAGATGTTTTTCTGTACAGTGAATAAAGTTAATAATTTATGAAGAATAACAGTAATCATAATATTTTCCCTTAGTCTTTGGTGATATATAGCCCATAATTCCCATGGGGTTAACTGTAAGCCAATAAATTAAAAAGATAAATTTGTAAAAGAAGCCTTAGATTAAGAAGATGTACAAAAAGAATGCTCTTATACATAATCCAAAGACAATAATGTCACTTTTGGGCTCTGTTTCTCTTCAAATGTCTTTTTGTTTTATTCAATGCAGTAGAACTGTGGATGTGCAAATGCTAGTTCTGAAAGATGATTAATGCAAGTCCATGCAGAAACACTTGTGTATAATGTACACAAATCAGAAAGATAGCCTTTCAAAATTAAGGAGTTGAAAAGACAGGTGCTTGATACTCGAAAGGCTTGGTGTCTCTTCAAGTAATTAAGAAAAAAGAATCCAAGTAGATGCTGGAGTAAAAATAAAAAAATCTATTCGTGTTGCAGTAGCTTTACCTTTAAAAGGCCATCTAAATGATTTAATAGTAGTTTGTGCTTATTAGTTTCTGGCGTATTTTAGGGAGTCATATTCCATGGATACTTTCAATTCTCTCTCTCTACCAAGCAACACATATGGAATCTGGTTCTCATCTCCAGCTTGGTCTGATGGCTACAGCATCTTTTCCAACCTATTAAACAAGTTGCTATTTTGCTTCCATGCTGTGTTATAGGCTAACGGTACTTAATCGCATTTATTTGTGAATCCAATGTTTGATTATAATAAACATCCAATCACTTGGATAGAGTCACTCACTTCTCTAAGTCCTAGGGAAGATGCTTCCCACATATGAAATGTTTATTATATAGATATTGAAGTTTTGAAAAATGGCAATTTCCACATCCCCCATGCATTTTCATAGCTGCAAGTTCATGTACTATCTATGGAAAGTTTTCTGTTACTTTAAGTGCAATTCTACACCAGTCTTTTGTAGTTTTCTCCCAGCACCTCTAGATGGGACCCAAAAATTTATTACTCATATAAATTAAACCTTGAAACTGAAGCCAGGTATGGTGACTCACACCTGTAATCCTAGCTACTAAGGAGGCTGAGATCTGAGGATAAAGGTTCAAAGCCAGCCTGGGCACAAAAGGACCTGAGACTCTTATCTCCAATTGACCTCTAGAAAATGGGAATTAGGGCTTGGCTCAAGGGTAGGGGAGTAGCCTTGAGCTGAAGAGCTCAGCAACAGCACCTAGGCCAAGTTCAAGCCCCATGACCCACTATATATATATATATATATATATATATATATATATATATATGTATATATATATATATAATAAAAAACCTTGAAAGCATTTCACAGTTGTGACTCTTAGTTCTAAAGTATATCTCATCCCACATCGAAATGGTAAAATAGTTCAGGTATGATGTGAAAAGCTGAAATGGACTGTGTCATGGCTTCTGTCTTCTATTGATGGGTACAGGACAATTGAATTTCCCTGAATCCTTACTTCCAACAACAACAACAACAACAATAATAATATAATGAAAAAACTTCTTCCATTTCTTTTATTTTCTCTTGCTGTGTCCCATTAGGTATGAACATGAAAAGGAGATAAATTTAAAAGGTTACCCCATTACAAGAACAGTAGCTCTCAGGACGCTTTCAGGGAGGCCCTGTTGAGTGTTCTCACAGTCCATGAGAAAGGCCTCAAGTCTCATGGCTCAAGTGTATTGCAGATGAGCTGATCTACTCTTCCAACAATGGAACACTTGGCAACTCTTTCCGAAAGAAAACAAAATCATAGAATGTATTCTGCCATTTTATTTTAAATATATTTTTATTGTAATTAATAGAAGCGTTACATTATATTCGCCAGGTAGAAGGTGCATCACTTAACAGTCATTGCTACCCCTTCTCATGTTTTTGTTCCCATTTCCCTCTCCCACCCCTCCCCTCATCTTGTTTTCCCCCCTTCCCTATCCTATTTCAAATAAACATATATACAATATATCAGATAACAAGGTAAAATACTGTAACAATATGAGATAACCAAGGGGCAGCAAAAGAGATGAGAGATAACATAGTACATTAAGGACATCAATCACTCATTATATGGCTCATGTTTCTATATCCTTTCATTTAGCGTCATACTCTATGGCCTTAGGTATCTAGGTTTTGCGCTATTGTAACCTCTGCTAGGAGAGTCCTATTCTGTTCATTTATACTTCGCTTTTACGTTCCCATTCCTTTCCCTTGGAAAAAGAACTGAGTGTGCCTAGCACTAGCTTTTGAACTTGCAGTTGTTGAAGGAGTAAAGTGGGTGATACAATCCCAGAATCCACTCTACATAGAGATGTGTGGGTCACTTTCTAGTTAAAAAAAATAATCAATCGAAATGAGGTGGAATCTTAGAGTTGTTTTGATTTGCATTTCTTTTATGACCAGAGATGTTGAGCATTTCTTCATGTGTCTATAGGCCATTTTTGTTTCTTCTTCAGAGAAGACTCTCTTTAAGTCTTTGGCCCATTTTTTAATGGGATGGTTGTTACTTGGGAGATTAGTTTTGGAGTGATTTAATTTTTGGAGCTGTTGATATATTTTAGATATGAGGCCTTTGTCCATTGAATGGTTGGTGAAGATCTTCTCCCACTCTGTAGGCTTCCTAACTAATTTACTAGCTATGTCCTTTGCAATACAAAAGCTCCGCAGTTTAATGCAGTCCCACTTATCCAGCCTTTCTCTGATTTGTTGTGATTCTTCCTCCTTATTAAGAAAGTTTCGACCTGTGCCAAGGTGGCCTAGTGTATCTCCTATTCCTTCTTGTAAAGTTTTCAGTGTGTCAGCTCTTACCTCGAGGTCTTTGATCCATTTGCAGTTAATTCTAGTGCAGGGTGACAAAGAAGGTTCCAACTTTAGTTTTCTGCAGGTGCTTAACCATTTCTGCCAGCACAACTTGTTGAAGAGGCTATCTTTCTTCCATTCTATCTTTCTGGCTCCCTTGTCAAAGATTAGGTGGCCACAGGCCTGTGGTTCAATATGTGGGTCCTCGGTTCTATTCCATTGGTCTTCAGGCCTGTTCTTGTGCCAGTACCAGGCTGTTTTGATAATTATAGCTCTGTAATAGAGTCTAAAGTTTGGTTTTGAAATTCCTCCTGTGCTGTTCTTTCTGCTAAGAAGTGTTTTTGCTATACGGGGTCTTTTATTATTCCATATGAAATTTTGAATTGCCTCTTCTATTTCTTTAAAGAATGCCATTGGGATATTGATGGGTATTGCGTTGAATTTGTAGATAGCCCTTGGCAAGATTGTCATTTTCACGAGGTTGATTCTTCCAATCCAGGAGCACGGGAGGTTTTTCCATTGCCTTAGTTCTGCTTTAATTTCCTTTTTCAGGGTTTTAAAGTTTTCATCAAAAAGGTCCTTTACATTCTTAGTTAAGCTAATTCCTAGGTACTTTATTTTCTTTGAGGCTATTGCGAAAGGAGTTGCCTTCCTGATTGTTGCCTTGTTACTCTCACTGTTGGCGTAGAGGAAGGCAGTTGATTTTAGAGGGTTAATTTTATAGCCTGCTACCCTTCCAAAGTTTTGAATCAGCTCAAGGAGCTTGGGAGTAGAGTCTATAGGATTCTTTAAATACAGAATCATGTCATCTGCAAAGAGGGATAGTTTTACTTCCTCTTTCCCTACTTGGATCCCCTTTATGCTTGCTTCTTGCCTTATTGCATTGGCTAGGAATTCTAATACTATGTTAAAGAGGAGTGGAGAGAGTGGGCATCCGTGTCTCGTTCCTGATTTTAGAGGGAATGGCTTTAGCTTTTCGCCATTAAGTATAATACTAGCTGTGGGTTTGTCATACACGGCCTTTATTATATTGAGGAATGTTCCATGGATTCCTAGTTTTTCCAGAGCTTTTAACCTAAAGGGGTGTTGGATCTTGTCAAATGCCTTTTCCACATCTATTGAGACAATCATGTGATTTTTGTCCCTGCTCCTGTTGATGTGTTGAATTATATTAATTGATTTGCGTATGTTGAACCAGCTTTGCCTCCCTGTGATGAATCCTGTTTGATCATAGTGTATAATTTTTTTGATAAGTTGTTGTAGATGGTTGGCCAGGATTTTGTTGAGAAGTTTTGCATCGATGTTCATCAAAGAAATAGGTCTATAGTTCTCTTTCTTTGATGAATCTCTGTCTGGTTTGGGGATGAGGGTTATACTGGCTTCATAGAATGAGTTTGGTAAAGAACCTTCATTTTCAATTTTGTTGAAGAGCTTGAGGAGTATTGATGTGAGTTCTGCTTTGAAGACCTTATAGAATTCAGCAGTGAATCCATCTGGCCCTGGACTTTTCTTAGGTGGAAGGTCTCTTATTGCCATTTCTATTTCAGTGCTTGAAACAGGCCTGTTTAGTTGGGTCAGTTCTTCTTGGTTCAGTGTGGGTATGATAATATTGGCTAGGAATTCATCCATTTCTTCTAGATTCTCAAATTTGTTGGCGTAAAGGTTTGAGAAATATTCCCTCATGATACTCTGGATCTTGGTAATTTCTGTCGTGATATTACCATTTTCATCTGCGATTTTATTTCGGTATGCTCTCTTCTTTTTTTGGTAAGGTTTGCTAAGGGTTTGTCAATTTTTGTTAATTCTTTCAAAGAACCAACTCCTTGTTTTGTTGATTCTTTGTATAGTTTTTTTGGATTCCAAGTCATTTAGTTCTGTTTTGATTTTAATAATTTGCTTTCTTCTACTGGGGTTCGAGTTGGTTTGTTGCTCTTTTTCCAGGAGTTTAAGGTGAAACATTAACTTGTTGGTTTGCGATTTTTCCAACTTGTTGTTGTAGGCACTCAGAGCTATAAATTTTCCTCTGAGTACTGCCTTTGCCATGTCCCAAAGGAGCTGGTATTTTGTGTGCTCCTTATTGTTAAATTTCATAAACTGTTGGATTTCTGTTCTGATCTCTTCGATGACCCATTGGTGATTCAACAATGTGTTGTTTAATCTCCAGAAGTTACAGGGTTTTCATTGGTGGAGATGTGTGTTCAGATCCAATTTGATGCCTTTGTGGTCTGAGAGCGTGCAGGGAATAATTTCAGTGTTTCTGAATCTGTGCAGGCTTGTTTTATGGCCTAAGATGTGGTCTATTTTGGAAAATGTTCCATGTGCTGCTGAAAAAAACATATATTGTGTTGTTGTTGGGTGGAATATTCTGCAGATGTCTGTTAGATCTAGTTGGTCTATGTAGTTGTTCAATTCTAAGGTTTCTCTATTGAGTTTTTGCCTGTTGATCTGTCCATAGGTGAGAGTGGTGTGTTAAAGTCACCAACAATCACTGTGTTTCGATCTATGTATGGTTTCAGTGAACGTAAAGTTTGCTTGATGAAGTTTGGTGCTCCGGAATTGGGTGTGTGTCTTCCTGGAGGAAAGATCCCTTTACTAGTATGTAGTAACCTTCTTTGTCTTTTCTCACTAATTTTAGTTTGAAGTCTATTTTATCTGATATGAGGATGGCAACTCCAGTCTGTTAATGGGGGCCGTTAGCTTGATAGAGTTTATTCCAACTTCTCATTTTCAAAAGGTGTTTGTTTTTTTGGGTAAGATGTGTCTCTTGAAGACAGCAGAATGATGGATCTTGCTTTTTGATCCAACTAGACAGTCTATGCCATTTAATTGGGGAGTTAAGTCCATTGATATTGAGAGTTAGGATTGAGAGATATTTATTAGGTCCTACCATTTTTAAAAGTTTTTATTAGGGCCTGTGTCTTGACAGTTCTTGTGGTACTTAGATGGTATGCTGTTTAGGTGCCATTTCTTTCCCAGTTATTTTGGTTTTCTATGTATAGATCATCTTTGAGAATTCTCTGTAGTGTTGGTTTTGTTGCTACATATTGTTGCAGCTTTTCCCTGGAATGGAATGTTTTTATTGTTCCCTCCGTTATGAATGAGAGCTTAGCTGGGTACAGTATTCTTGGTTGGTAGTTATTTGACTTGAGGGCATGGCATATATGCTTCCAGATACTTCTTGCTTGCATGGTCCCTGCTGAGAAATCTGGGGTTATTCTGATTGGTTTGCCTTTATAGGTTATTGATCCCTTCTCCCTGGCTGCCTTTAGGATCCTTTCTTTGGTCTCTATTGATCCAGTTCGGATTACAATGTGGCGGTGAGATGTTCTTTTCTGATCCGGTCTGTTTGGGGTTCTAAAAGCTTCTTGTATCTGGATGGGCCTGCCCTTCTGGATATTTGGGAAATTCTCTGAGATGATTCCCTGAAGTATATTTCTAATACCATTGACCTCTTTCTCCAGACCCTCCTCAATACCAATTAGCCTTAAATTAGGCTTTCTAATTGTATCTTGGACCTCCTGAAGCGCTCTCTCATATTTCCTAAATTTGGATTGATTCATTTTCTGTTCTTTCTCTAAAACAACTAAATTATCTTCAGCTCCAGAAATTCTCTCTTCTGCATTGTCTAACCTGCTATCAAAGCTATCTACTTTATTCTTTGTCTCCCTTGCTTCTAATTGCTCATTTTTGATGCCTTGCATCTCTTCTTTTAGATCATGTAAGGATTTCTTTAGCTCCTTTATTTCCTTTTGAGTGGTTAGCTCAGTAGCTTTATACTCTTTGGACATTTGCTGGAGTTCAGTCACCTTTTTGTTTGTGGTTTCTATGAATTCATCCATCTTTCTTTGAAAAACCTTTATTATGGCCTCCTTTATGGCTTCTCCTTTTTCACTTATCACCTTGTTAATGGTTTCCTCTTGTTTAGCTATGGCTTCCTCCCTTATCTCTTTCTTTATATTTTCACATTTTTCATTAAAGATGTTTATCAGTTGCATTGGTATAGCACTTGGAAGACTCTCCTCTAGGTTTGCCAGTGACTGTTCCATTGTCTGTTTATATTGGGTGGGGAATGTTATTCCTTGATTTGACATTTTTCTTGAGTTTCTTGTTCTGCCCATTTGAAAATGGGAGCACGATTAATACTTAACACAATTATAGTTTTTCAGATATAACCAACCTCGACCTCTTTAGCTGGCAGACACTAGATGTTCACAGTTTTTGATTGGTATTATCACTCTTTTTGTACACTTGCAGACCAGACTAATACAACCACTGGTCACCGATTTATGACCAAAACAATAAGCCTCTCACTCCAATCTCTATTGTATTTAAGACCCTCTGGACCTAGAGTATCATTGAACACCTAGATATACAGTATTGCTCAACAACCATCAAGTATAGATCCATGCATTATATGGGTTGAAAGATGATCAGAGGACCAGAGATAGAAAAATAGTATGAGAGAGATCAGGGGAGATACAAGAGGAATAACATAGGAGTGTAAGATTATTATAGTAATGAAGAAAAGGTACAGCGTAAGGATATCTGACCTAAGTTGTTTAGCAGGTAGCGTATTTGAGTACAAAGTTTGGAAAGCATTAGCTAAAACTTATGAAATAAGAAGGGTAATTAGAAGAATATATCGAGAAAAGAGGGAGGTAGATATACAGATTTCAATGATGGAAAATTTTAAAAAGAAAAAAAAAGGAAATTAAGACGACAACAAGCACAAAACAAGAACAATGGGAAAAAAAACATACAAAACAAAAACAGAGCAATAAAAAAGAAAAACAAAAAAGCAAAAAGAACAACAACAAAAAAAAATCAAAAAAAAAAAAAAAAGAAAGAAAATGGTGGGGGGAGGTTCCTCACTATTGTGAGCTCTTACTTAAGAAATACTAGGATTGAGACCAGGAGATTAAAAAGCAGGTGACTGTATCAATATAGATATCATTTGTATTCAGACTATACCCAGAGATGTCACTATGTTTCCAGGAACGACCACAGTGACAGAGGGATGTGGGAGAGAAAAGAGAAGAAAAAAAAAAGTGTAGGTAGGATGGTAAAGATAAAATAAGAAAACCTATAAATGCAACTGAAAGATCGGGTGGAAGAAAAAAAGAAAGAAAAAAAACCCAAACAAAGAAAAAGAACACAAAAAATAAATAAAAAGAAAAAGAATTAAAAAAAAAAAAGGTCTTCTTCAGGATATTTTTTTGGGGGGTGGGATCAGGGCAGGATGGCAGGATAGGAAACTTGTGTCTCCACTAAATTCGGGATCCAAACAGTTCAGAAAGTCTTTTTCTCTTGTGATCTGGCTATGAGGTTTTTTGGATCCGATTGTTTGTTTGGGAAAGGGAAGCTGAAAGATTGGTGGGCGGGTTTTGTTTACCAGGCTGTGGCTGGCGCGGGGGATGGACTTCAGCAGCTCTGGGGCCAGATTTCCGGCTAAGGGATCTCTGGGAAATCCTTTGCCAGTAAGAAAGATGGCACCGCCAGGACCACCTCTCATGTTCCAATTGCTTTGGCCTGGGTCGTTGCCAGTAGTCAAGATGGAGCTGCGCTCAGCTTGTGGGGGAGGGGCTCCCACCCAATGCCGATCTGCGGGTAGAAGTAGAAACTTCTCCTCCATGGTACTCACAAATTGCTGGATTCTCCGGTTCCGTGAAGCTGGCAGGTCCATGCACAGCTGGGTGTCGGCTCTGGGCTCCCGCAGGCTCTGTGTGGTTCTGTCTGCAACTGGCGGGTTACAGCGCCAAGAAGCGCTGCTGCTCAGTTCAGAAGAGCCGCTTTGTCTCCGCGGCCGCTCCGAGCGGCAGGAACCGGTCCCCGCTGTCTTCTTTGTGCTGGATTTCTGCCTTTTTCCTCTGTGACTGAGATCTGTGTGTCGCTAAAGCTTACTTAGGCTCGATTTGAGGTATGCACTGTCCCCTACGCTGCCCAAACTGGTATCTTAGTGAGAGCTCAGAAAGACTCCAACTGAACCGCCGCCATCTTCTGCCCAACCTCTTGAACAAATTCTTATTCCTAGCCAGTTATTGGTGTCTTATGCCTTTCATCTTAGCTACTTAGGAAGCTGAGATCTGAGGATACAGGTTTGAAGCTAGCCCATGCAGGAAATGCTGTGAGACTCTGATCTTTAATAAACTACACAAAACTCAGAAGCAGAGCTATGATGTAAGTGGCAGACCACTAGCCTTGAAGACAAAGAAGCTCAAGGACAGTGCCCAGGCCTCAGGACTGGTATGCACCTACACACGTCGTGTTATTCCTGTTAGAACCCTCCAACCTTCTCAAGTCTTGATACTTGCCCTCCCCCCACATGGGTCTAGTTAGATCATAAGGAAATGTAAAGAAGATGGAGGCCAGTCTAAAGTCAGGGTGCTTCCTGGCTTCTTGTGTGCTAGGCATGTGCTTTACCTCAAAAGGATCAACTGTGAATTTTAAATAGATTAGTACTATCTGTTGCATAATTCTATTACCTATCACCATAGCAACATAGTGCTGGATAAGTAAAAATGTATTAGGCATGTTTACGAGAAAGTGCCAGCAAACGTAGCATCCATTCCTAGAAGCAGGGCTATCTCCGGGGTCTATGCTAGGGAGTAGTCTTCCTGTTTCCTGGAATCTTGTGACATTTTGCTTTTGTTTAGTTTCAGATGAACCCCAGCATTCCCAGCATTTGGCACCAATGGTCTTGGCCAGATTTTTGCATGACTTTCCCATTACCAGTCCCTGTAGATAACAAGGCAAGCAATATATGAAGGCTTTTCTTCAGAAGAGAGGAAGAGGAAAGGATTCATGTCCTAAACAGATAGTACAGGCTTTTCACAAACAGATTGCCAGTTGTCACTGAGTTGCTCTAACATAATAATGAAAAACAAAAATTTATACAACATTTATTATGGGCTAAACCTGTCTGCCAAGTGTGAGACATGCATTGTATGACTTAATGCTTACAGTTTTTCTGAGACTTATGCACAATCACTGAAAATGTATTATTAGCTAAACACTGGTGGCCCTTACCTATTATCCTAGCTACTCAGGAGGCTGAGATCTGAAGATCAGGATTTAAAGCCAGCCCAGGAGGAAAAGTCCATGGGACTTTTTTTTTTTTCAATTTGCTGAAAGTAAATTTATTGAATGGCCCAATTCATTGAAGGATTAATTTACCAATCTTATTTGTAGGCCATGGGACTTTTTTATTTTTATTTTTTTTGTCAGCTAAAGCTTAAACTCAGGGCCTGGGCACTGTCCTTGAGCTTTCTCAAGGCTGGTGCTCTACCACTTTGAGCCACAGCACCACTTTCAGCTTTTTCTGTTTATGTGGTACCGAGAAATCGAACCCAGTGCATGCTAGTCAAGCACTGTACCACTAGGTCACACTCCAGGCCCAAATCGTGAGACTCTTATCTCCAATAAACTACTCAGAAAAAAAAGCTGGAATTGATGCTGTGGCTCAAGTGGTAGAGCACAAATCTTAACACAAAAAGCTCAACAGAAGTGCCCAGGACCTGAGTTCAAGCACTGGGATCAGCATACACACAAAAATTAATGATATTATTATAATAATTATTATATTTGGCTGCTGTATAAAAAGATTTCAATTCAGCAAGTCAAATTATGAGCACAATGTATATCACCCCTTCATAATCTTTCCCCGTCTTTCCCAACTTCATTCAGACTTTCACGTTTCAGGGTTTCATTTTCACGTGTATACTTCTAATATAAAGATAACACTTGTCCTCCTTTCCTGTCTCCATTCATCTTTCCCTCCTTATCTTGATCCTCACTCCCAGACAAAGCAAGTTTCTGCTTCTTACTATTCATTTTGTTCATTGGGTCATTAGTTGTTCAGTAGAATTACACTATGGCATGCTACCCTGAATATACTCTAGTTTACAAATGAAGAAACACACACAGAAAATTTGAGTAATTTTTTTCCCCCAGGCTCACTTTAACTTGTAAATTCCAAGGCTCACCCAAGTTCAGAGAGGTATGTTGAAGGCAAAGGGCTAAAGGCATGTGAGCTAGTGGGTGGGTCACAGACTTCATTTCTTCACCCTAAGCCTGATCTCATTTGTGCAAATCTTCCTAGGTTTGAAGGAAAATGAGAGATTCTGAGCGGAGTCAAAAATGGGCTTTCATCATATTACTACTGATGGGGTAGTTGGTCCCAGTGTCTGTGGAACTGGTGTATAAACGAGGTTCTGTGAGAGGATCTCTTTTTGTTTTTGTTGTTGTTGACCTCCAAGGAAAAAGACTTAGAGCTGTGGGTCTTGAACTAAGAGCCTGGGTGCTGTAGCTGAGATTTTTGCTCAAGGCTAGTGCCAATATTTCTCATTTTCTCTTTATAAATCTTTTAGATGTAAATCATACTGAGAGTAAAATGTTCCTTGGGGATGGAGGTATGGTTCAGTGGTAAGAGCGCTTGCTTAGCCTTCATGAGTCCCTGAGTTCAATCTCCAGGAGCCCATTTCCTTCATTCCCCGCCCCCCAAAAACTACTTTTCTTTTGTCTGTAGATGTATCAGTGATGAAATAATTTATTCATTAAAAAATCTGCCAGGTGCTGGTAGCTCACATTTGTAATCCTAGCTACTCAGGAGGCTGGAATCTGAGGACTGAGGTTAGAAGCCAACCCAGGTAGGAAAACAGGCTTTTTTTTTTTTTTAAAGGAGTGATTCTTTTTCCTTTTTATTTTATTAATTTTACCTATTTATTGAACCCAGGGCAAGCACTCTACCACTCAGCAGCATTCCCTGCCCGTTTTTTTTTTTTTTTGTCGTTGTGGGATTTGAACTCTGGGCCTGGGCATTGTCCCTGAGCTCTTCAGCTCGAGGCTACCACTTACCCCTTGAGTCATAGTGCCACTTTTGGTTTTCTGGTGGTTAATTGGAGATAAGAGTCACATGGTCTTTAGTGCCTGGGCTGGCTTTGAACCACAATCCTCAGATCTCAGTCTTCTGAGTAGTCAGGATTATAGGCATGGAGCCACTGCACCCGGCTCAGAATTTTTTTTTTTAATATCCCTGGGTGGACTGGAACCATGAGACTTTTATCTTCAGTTAACCAATGAACCACCCAAAACCCAGAAGTAGAGCTGTGGCTCAGTGGGAGTTAGTTAACCTTAAGCAGAAAAGCTTAGAGACTGTATCCAGACCCTGAGTTCAAGCTCCACAATCAACTCCCCCTGCAAACAAAAAGGGGTTGGTGAAAGAAAAATTGAAAGTAGCTATACTAGTCCTGATTTGAAAAGAACTAGAGTTTAAATGTGCTAGATGGCACGATTTGAGATGATTTAACACAGATGAATGTCTTTTGGAGATAAACATACTGTGGTTTGGGTACCAACATTGTATTGTATGCTTTGAATGGAATTGATTTATAGATTTATTATTGACTGATGCTAACTTTTCTTACACAGGTTAATTATACAGATAGGATTTCATCTCCACATATGTTTAGAGTATGTACTAATCAATCTCACTTTCTCCATAATTACCACATCTTTCTTTCCTAAAACAATTTTAGCAGGTTTCCTTGTCTAGTTTTCATAATGACAAAAATGTGACTGTATTCATCTGTTTTTAAGATGTATTTTAAAATACACTTGACCCTATGCATCTGCTTTGAACATGCTTTTCCATTACAAACATTTTTATTATTTTTTTCTCCCCACAAAAATGTTTATATTTGCAATAAAAAGTTCAGTCACTGAGGCATTCACGTAGAGGTATAGTTATACATATTTTGCCTTTCTTTTACATCAACACAGATTTAAACTAATGTTTACCATAGTTTGCATACATTTCATTATCTTCTATATAATACATTTTGTTTAGATTTGTTTTTAACATAGAAGTGGTCATGATAGTTGGTACGTTTACAGCCCTGATTGATTCACTAACAATACATTTGTAAATGCAAATTTTACAGGCAATCATGGGTTTTCTTGCCTAGCCCAGCTTTGAACCTCAATCATTAGATCCCAGCCTCCTGAGTAGCTGAGATTACAGGTGTGAGCCACCAGTGCCCAGTTGCAAGCATATATATATATATATATATATGTTACTGTTTTGGAAGTTCTTTTTTCATATATTTTAATTGTAATTAATAGAAGGGTTGCATTATATTCACCAGATAGAAGATAGAAGGTGCATATACTTCACAAATATTGATACCTTTTCTCATGTCTTAGTCCCCATTTCCCTCCCTCCCCCCACCCCTACCCCTCATCTTGTTTCCCCCCCCTTCCCTATCCTATTTCAAATAACCCAAACCGCACATATATACTATATCAGATAACAAGGTAAAATACTGTAACAATATGAGATAACCAAGGGACAGCAAAAGAGATGAGAGATAACATAATACATTAAGGATGACAATCACTCATTATATGGCTTTTGTTTCTATACCCTTTCATTCAATGTCATACTATATGACCTTATATCTCTAGGTTTTGTTCTATTGTAAATCTCTGCTAGGAGAGCCCAAGATCTCTACTGATTATGACAAATGAGAGAAACCATTGAGCCTATGTTCCTTTGGGTCTGGCTTACTTCACTTAATATGATTTTTAATAAGTCTTTCCATTTCCTTACAAATGGGGTGATATCGTTCTTTCTGACAGCAGCATAGAATTCCATTGTGTGTAAATACCACATCTTGTTGATCTACTCATCAACTGAGGGGCATCTTGGTTGGTTCCATATCTTTGTTGCAATGAACATCGTTGTGCTAGTGGCTTTAGTATGTCCTTGTTTCTGATGATTGGGTAAATGCCAAGTAGTGGAATTGCTGGGTCATAGGGGAGCTCTGTGTTTAGTCTTTTGAGGAACGACTACAATGCTTTTCATAATGGTTGAACGAGTTTGCACTCCCACCAACAGTGTAGTAGTGATCTCTCCTGGCCACATCCTTGCCAGCATGTGTTGTTATTAGATTTCTTGATCATGGCCATTCTAACTGGAGTGAGGTGGAATCTTAGAGTTGTTTTGATTTGCATTTCTTGTATGGCCAGAGATGTTGAACATTTCTTTATGTGTCTATAGGCCATTCTTATTTTTTCTTCAGGGAAGACTCTCTTTAAGTCTTTGACCCATCTTTTAATGGGATGATTGTTTCTTTGAAGATTAGTTTGGGAGTGATTCAATTTTTTGAGCTGTTGATATATTTTCGATATGAGGCCTTTGTCTGTTGTATGGTTAGTGAAGATCTCTCACTCTGTAGACTTTCTAGTTAGTTTGCAGGCTATGTCCTTCTGCAAGCATATTTTTGTACCTCTATCTGTATCTGTTCCTGTATGGTCTTGAACAAGTTATTTAAACTAGTTGATCTGTTTTACATCTACAGATTATATACATAATATATAAATATATTATATATGTGTGTTATTCTTGTTAAATAAGTATATATATAAAATAATATCCTGAAATGATATTATATAACGTAAGGATATATAAAACATACTTACATATATCCTTGTTTTATATATATAGGATTTGTGTTCTTCTTATATATAGTGCAAGTAGTGAAGAGATGTTGTATAAAATGTCAATACACAAGATTAGTAAAATATAAAATATCTTCAATCCGTAAAAGATTTTTCACAATGACAACAATGCTCACGTGAACACAGCCTTTCCAAGACATAGTCAAGAAAGGCCCAGCCATCTGAGTTCAGGGTGAAAGCTGATCAGGGTGCCTAAACTGTTTATGAAACTGTTACAGTTTATGGTGAACATCTGCTTTCCTTCTGAGGTCTGGACTATGGGTACACACCTAGCATAAAAAGTCTATATGACTTATCCCCAAATAAATCTCCAGGGCACCCCATCTCTAGTGCACTACCCTGAAAGATACCATTCTCATGAGCTGTCTCTACTCAATAAGAATTAAGTACGTCCTCTGCTACTGTCTGGGGAGAGGATTCATAGCAACTGGTGTCTAGTAACTTCCAGACTTCAGCCAAGGCCCTTCTCCTTTTGATGATTTTTCTTTGTGCTTAGTCACTGTGATAAATCACAGCAACAAACATCATAGGTCTGTCAGGCCTGCTAGAAAATGGTCATATCTGAGTCTAATCTTGTGGATCATTGACCCAGTCTCCTCTATTAGATTGGTCAATGTATTAAGTATGATTGTATTTAGAATTACATGATGGGAGAAATATTGTTGACGCACACCTTGATACGTGATATCAATATCATTTATATTGTAATAGTGTGATCCATTTGAATAATCAACTTAAATGCTTTAGACAGAAAAATAACATACAAAATGATAGGTTGGGATATTATTTTTTGTTCTGAAAGCATGACTATTTCAGTGATCTGCTAAAAGAAATGTAATAGAAAAACAATGTAAGACAAACCTAAACTTTTCCAAACATTTCCCAAAGTAGATTTCTTTACAATGACCACAAATAAGGACTGAGCTTGTATTTACACTAGAACAGTTAGGGTAGTAATGCTTGGGCTTGAGTCAACAAAAACTTTATGCATGCTAACTAAGCATCTCAGACAGCCTCTGTGTTATGGTACCATTTCCGCTATGTCTAAGTAATTACAATGCATTATTATTTCACAAGAGCCCATTTAAGATCAAAGCATGAGGACAAAATAAGATTCTTCATTCAGGTGCCAGGGTCTTACGTCTGTAATACTAGCTACTGGAGTAGCTGAGATCTGAGAATCTTGGCTCACAACCAGGGAAGAAAAGTTTATGAGACTCCTTCAATTAGCTAACAATAAAGCCAGAAGTGAGTTGTGAGTCATCACTCTTTGAAGCCTCCAAGCTGATCCAGAGCATCTATCACCAGAGGGGTGTTGGTTGGACAGAGGCTGAGAAATAGTGAGTTTTCAGATTTTCCATTCTCTCCTTTAAAGGGTTTAACTCTTCTTCAAGAACTTCAGGAAGCTGATGTTCAAGCAGTCAACTGCTAGTCTTGAGCACAAAAGCTCATAGACAGTGCCCAGGCTCTGAATTCAAACCCTAAGAGAGACAACAAAATAATAATAAATATTCTTCACGCTGGTTAAGGCAAAACTCTTATGCTTGGCTAATCATCTAGAAAATGTTTTTTTTCTTGTTGCGTAGCCTAGGGGGTTAAAAAAAGTGATCCCAAGAGATTTTGAGGGACTTGTCTAGTTTTTACTTATCCAGGCTGAGAGCCTCAGCTGAACTGGCTCTCCTGGGCCATCTATCTTCTAACCACTTTCATTCTATATCTACTAGTGGTAGATAAATTATTAATCTTTTACTTTGGAATGATATCCCAGAATACCCTTTATTCCTAGACCTCTTGTGGATCTAGCAAATCCTTAATGTTTAGTGTTTATCACCCTTTGGAATACACACATGTGTGTATCCAAAGTCTGCATGGGCTAGCCCCTCTTGCTCATCTAGTCCAATAAACACAATGGCACTCATATAATGGATTCGTGTGACCTTTTTTTGGGGGATGGGTGGGTAGGGAGGTCCAGATGTTTGTGGATTGTATTATAACCAAGAGTTTTATAGGCCTGAGGGAAAACTAAATGAATATTATTGTCTATTACCTGTGAATTCCAACTGTTTTGGGGTCTTTCCTGGTGGAGGTAGAGAAGAATACATTTTCAAATCAGTGGCTGCTACTTATGTGGCTAAGATCGTGGTAATCTTCTCTATCCAAGCTGTCATGAGCCCTCTACAGGGTTAAGTTTGCCTGACTGTCCCCTGTCACACAGCTTCCCCATTGCTGACTTTCTCTTTTACTCTTTGTATCTTTCTTTGGACCACTTGCTACAATGGACATTATATCCTGCCATTGTTTGCTTATTGACTTATTGTCCCCTTTCCCCACTTCAGTGACAAAGTAGGTACTACCGAACAGACACTTTGTCACTTTTGTTCTTTCTTAGGCCTTCAGTTTCTGAAACAAAGCTTGACTTATAATGGGAATTCAATATAGATTTGTTGAATAAATGAATGCATCCTCAGTTATCTTGCTTTTCTTTATAAGGAATCATGAACTCTTGTGTTCATTCTCGAATTGGAGCTATGGTGAATTGCTTATTGTGAAAGCTCTGAACATTGACCCCCAAATATATGAACTTCTAGATTCTTTCTCCTAAGGTGAAGTGCTCAGTTATATCAGCCATATTGAACATAGGAGTTCTTGGCCTCAAAGCTTCCTAGTCAACTCTGTCTGATAGTACCAGCTTGCTATCTCTTAGGAGTTCTTCATATGGTGATGTACCTCAATACTTTCAGCAGATGGAGTTCTGGGAGTTCATGAATCCTTTGAAAATTGGCCCCCAAAGTGTACTCACTGGTTTTCTGGAGGGATGAGTCTCAGTTTCCTGCAGATTTTAAAGGTTAGGGGAAAAAAATTCCAAATCTGGGAGACTCCATTTCCAATCGAGTAGCAAAAAGCCAGGCAGGAGGCGTGGCCAAGGCAAGGAAGCCCATCCAATAGTGCGTCACGATAGTGTGCCACTTGTTGGCACAAACAATCTGCCCTCCCACCTCCACCCTTTCCCCTGCTCTGTGCGTCAGCGCCTGGGCAGTATACGTCGTGAGCAATGGTGCTGCTGACAGTGCTATTTCCTGTGGAAGGGCAAGCGCAGAAAGGATGCAGGCATGACAGGTCTCCTGTCACAATGGTGACACCCAGGGACTGGCTCTCTGTGTACCAGGAAAAATCTCTAGCTTAAGGCAAGAACTTAATGAGAATTCCTTCTAAGCTGCATCGTTTGCCACTCTCAGCCTGAATGATTTTGACCCTTTGCCCCATGAAGCGTGGACATCTCTTTCCTCCTGTTCTGTGCTTGTCTTCTGATTTGTCATCGTTGAATGCATTTGGCTGATCACCCCTGAACTAAATTGAGATTATGAGTCTCCAGAATCTCAGAGATAGAAGGGATATTAAAGTCATTGACAACTCCACTCCACAAATAGTAGATTATTCTTCACATTACTTCTCACAAGCAGTTGGTGGAATGGTAGCCAAGACTGCCTGGTTCAAATTGCAGACTCCTCTCGAACAATGGAGAACAAGAACAATTGCTGACAAAACGACACCAAAAAAAGTTTACTTAAAGTGAAAAAATACTTTAATCACACAGGCAACTGGAAAACTGTCTTCCAGTTCATAAAGGATTCTTGTGAGGGCCAGAAATTAATCTAGTTAATCATGTGGTAGATTTTTATATTCGAATGGACAATGAAATTGATGTTTTCGCTTTTGTCATAAATCTTTTTTTTCCATTTCTTTATAGTAACAGACATGATTTGAGGATTTCCATTAGTCTGTACCTCTTTAGATAATCCCCCCATTTTTTTGTTAAGGTATACATGACAAATAATAATTATATATATTCAATCAATTCAATACAGAGTGATAATTTTGGCACACATTTACATTGTCGGATAATTGTCATAATCAGATTTACTAATATGTCTTTATCAGAGTAATTCACTAACCACAATCATCTTTCAAAACACTTTTGTTAACTTCTTTAGAGAAAATATAGACATGTTTTTTTTAAGACATACAACAGACATGTTGTTACTGATGTAACATTTTAAGCAGGTATTAACTATGAATTTTCAAATCAAGGTGAGCTCGCATTTCCTAAGCAGCAATTTTGCCATCCAGATGGCTTGGAGATTTTGCAGGAATTCATTTACTCTTCTTTATTCTTTATACTTTTGTTGGCAATTTATTCATGTCACCTCTTTTTTGTTTGTTTCTTTTGGTCTGGGCACTGTTCCTGAGCTCTTCAGCTCAAGGCTAGTGCTCTACACTTGAGCCACATTGCCACTTCCAGTTTTCTGATGGTCAATTGGAGATTAGAGTCTAACGGAGTTTCATCCCCTGGCTGGCTTTGAACCACAATCCTCAGATGTCAGTCCCTTGAGTAGAAAGGATGATAGGCATGAGCCACTGGCACCCAAGTGGCCTCTTTTGAAATTATTATGTTATTAGTAGTATGTTCATTATCCACAGGGATTTCATGGTGGGGATATTTCTATACAGTCATATAATGTACTTTACCAGATTCATTGCCCTATTATTTATTGTCCCTAGTTATTTAAAAAAATAAACACATTTTAATGCAGCCCCATTTGTCCAAACTTTCTTTAATTTGTTATGTTTCTGGGTCTTTATTAAGAAAGTTTTGACCTGTGCCAAGGAGACCTAGTGTATCTCCTGTTCTTTCTTGTAAAGTTTTCAGGGTATCTGCTTTTACCTTGAGGTCTTTGATCCATTTGAGTTAATCCTGGTGCAGGGTGACATAGAAGGATCCACATTATTTTTCTGCAAGTGCTTAACCAGTTCTGCTAGCATCACTTGTTGAAGAGGCTGCCTTTCTTTCATTTTATTTTTTTGGCTCCTTTATCAAAGATTAGGTAGCCACAGGTCTATGGGTTGATTTCTGGGTCTTCAGTTCTATTCCATTGGTCCTCAGGCCTATTCTTGTGCCAGTACCAAGCTGTTTCGGTTACTAGTCTAAAGTTTGGTATTGATATTCTTCCTGCGCTGTTCTTTCTGCTAAAAATTGTTTTTGCACTTCTGTATGGCAAAGGATATAGCTAGCAAGTTAAATAGAAAGCACACAGAGTGAGAGAAGATCCTCACTGAGCATACAACAAAGACCTCATATCTAAAATATATCTAAAGCTAAAAAAATTTAATCTCTCCAAAACAAATCTCCAAAGAAACAACCATCCCATCAAAAGATGGGTCAAAGACTTAAAGAGAGACTTTTCTGAAGAGGAAATAAGATGGCTCAACATCTCTGGCCATACAAGAAATGCAAATCAAAACAACTTTGAGATTCCACCTCACTCCAGTTAGAATGGCCATGATCAAGAAATCTAATAACAACAGATGCTGGCAGGGATGTGGCAAGGAGAGATCACTACTACACTGTTGGTGCGAGTGCAAACTCATTCAACCACTATGGAAAGCAGTATGGCAGTTCCTCAAAAGACTAAACATAGAGCTCCCCTATGACCAGCAATCCCACTACTTGGCATTTACCCAATTGTCCAGAAACAAGGACATACTAAATCCACTAGCACAACGATGTTCATTGCAGCACTATTTACCATAGCAAAGATATGGAACCAACCCAGATATCCCTCAGTTGATGAGTGGATCAACAAGATGTGGTATTTGTACACAATGGAATTCTATGTTGCCATCGGAATGAATGACATCGCCCCATTTGTAAGGAAATGGAAAGACTTGGGAAAAATCATATTAAGGGAAGTAAGCCAGACCCAAAGGAACATAGGCTCAATGGTTTCCCTCATTTGTAATAATTAGCATACATCTAGGACTCTTCTAGCAGAGGATTAAAATAGCTCAAGACCTAGATACATAAGGGCATATAGGATGAGACTAAATGAAAGAATCTCTAGGTTATAAAAACCAGAGCTTTATCTTGTGTGATTGTTGTTATTATGTATTATGTTATTTGTCTTCTCTTTTGTTGCCCTTTGGTTAATCTCGTATCATTACTGTATCTGACTTTGTTACCTGGTATATTGTATATATATATATATATGCTTATTTGTTAATTTGAAATAGGGAAGGGAAAGGGGGAAAACAAGATGATTGAGAGGGGGTGGGAGGAAGGAAATGGGGACAAAAACATGAGAAGGGGTATTAATGTGTGAGAGGTAATGCACCTACTATCTGGCGAGTGTAACTGCAACCCCTCTATGTATTACCTCAACAGTAATTTTTTTTTTAAGTAAGAGTGCTGTGTCCCAAAGGAGCTGGTTTTTTATGTGCTCCTTTTTGTTAAATTTCATAAACTGCTGAATTTCTGTTCTGATCTCCTCGATGACCCATTGGTGATTCAACAATGTGTTGTTCAATCTCCATGAATTACAAGGTTTTCGTTGGTGGAGGATGGTGCCCTTGTGGTCTGAGAGAGTGTAGGAAATAATTTCAGTGTTTCTGAATCTGCACAGGTTTGTTTTATGCCCTAAAATGTGGTCTATTTTTAAAAAAATGTATATTGTGTTGTTGCTGGGTGGAATAATCTGCAGATGTCTGTTAGGTCTAGTTGGCTTATACAGTTGTTCAACTGAGAAGATTCTCTATTGAGTTTTTGCCCGGTTGATCTGTCAATAGGTGAGAGTGGTGTGTTAAAGTCACCAACAATCACTGTGTTTTGATCTATGTATGGTTTCAGTGAAAGTAAAGTTTGCTTGATGAAGTTCGGTGCTCCAGGATGAGGTGTGTAGATGTTTAGGATGGTTATGTCCTCCTGGAGGAAAGATCCCTTTATTAATATGCAATAACTTTCTTCGTCTTTTCTCACTAATTTTAGTTTGAAGTCTATTTTATCTGATATGAGGATGGCAACTCTGGCTTGTTTATAGGAGCCGTTAGCTTGATATACTTTATTCCAACTGTTCATTTTCAAAAAATGTTTGTGCTTTTGGGCAAGATGTGTCTCTTGAAGACAGCAGAATGATGGATCTTGCTTTTTGATCCAACTAGACAGTCTGTACCATTTAATTGGACAACCTGAAGCAAATAAGATATATCCAAGAGAATCACAATAAAGGGTTCCATTATAAAAAATTAACACATTTTATTATTCTGTATTCTAATGTGCATAAATTACTTTGATCATATTCACTCTCCATTTATCCTCTCATTTTTTAAAATCACAGTTTAGTTCATTTTTAATAATAAGTATGGAAAATGTAGAGGGCTTTTATGCAATATATTTTATGCAGCAAGGTACTCCTAATCTTGCCAGTCCTCTCTAAATTATTATACTTTATGGAGTTCACAGGATTTTCTAGGTAGAGTAGTGTAACATATCTCTTCTGATTGCCAGGAAAGAAGAAGCAAGAAAGAAGGACTAAAACTCAAGACATAAGGTATAATACTGATACCACGAATGATGTTGGCATTATTTCAAGTTAAAATAATTTTTTTTTCTTGGTCATGATGCCTGAATTCAGGGACCAGGCACTATCCATGAGCTTTTTCACTCAAGGCCAGCTCTCTACCTCTTAAAGCCACAGTGCCACTTATAGTGGTTAATTGGCGATAAGGGTGTCACAGACTTTCCTGCCTGGGCTGACTTTGAACCATGATCCTCAGATCTCAGCCTCCTGATGAGCTAGGATTACAGGCGTGAGCCACCAGTGCCCAGATTCAAGTAAAAATGTATATACTAGATATTCTATTTTCTGTGGGAACAAAATACTTGCATGTTTCTTTTTTCTTTCCCTCCCTCCCTCCCTCTCTCCTTCCCTCTCTCCTTCTTCTTTCCTTCCTTCCTTCCTTCTTTCCTTCCTTCCTTCCTTCCTTCCTTCCTTCCTTCCTTCCTTCCTTCTTCCATTTGTTTTCTCCTCCTCCTTCTCTTTTAAAGAAAAGAGGACTATTTACCTCACAGTTCTGGAAGCTGAAAATCCAACGAAGTCCAAGTTTGGGGAAGAGGCCCCATTAGTTTGGCACCCAGTGTAAGCCCCTTGGAGACTGATGTCATAATAGCAAGCCCTCTTAGAGAAAATCTCTCACAGTTGTGAAAAGGAGCCAGAAGCCTGGAGGAGCCAGATGTGTTCTTTCTATAACAGCCCACTCCTTCAGGAACTAATAGGGTCAAGATAGCTACAACAACCTTGCAATCTAATCATTTTCCAGCAGGCTCCATCTGGTAAAGTTTCTAGCACTCTTACATTGCTGCACTAGGAACAAGCTTTCAGCATATGAAATGTTTGGGCATACACTCAACCCATACCAGGTGTCTAACAAACTTCCTTTATTCTTATGCAAATCCATTATTGAAAAATAGTTCAAATAAGCTATACAACTTGTGGGTGAGGATGGGAGGGAAGTAAAATTGGGAGAGAGAGAGGGAAGGGTGACAGTCAAAAAAGAAATGCACATGCTTACCTGGCTTAAGTAACTGTAACCACTCTGTACATCACCTTTATAATAACTAAACATCTTTCAAGCTGGGCATCAGTGACTCACATCTATCATCCTAGCTACTCAGGAAGCTGAGATCTGAGGATCTTGGTTCAAAGCCAGCCTAAACAAGAAAAGAGCATGAAATTTATCTCCAAAAAGCCACAAAAGAAAGGAAGAAAAATGGAATGAGAAAGAAAATAAAAAAGAAAGATAAAGCAAAACTTAAAAAAAAGAAATCTTTGAGGGCCAGGAGTGTGGCTTAGTGGCAGAGTGCTTGCCTAGCATGCACAAAGCCCTGGGTTCCATTCTTGGTACTGCATACACAGAAAAAGCCAGAAGCGGAGCTGTGGCTCAATATCTATGAGAATATCAAATGTAGTGACATGAAGAGATGCTATAGAGTTTGTTTGTTTGTTTGTTTTTGGCCAATCCTGGGCTTGAGCTCAGGGCCTGAGCACTGTCCCTGGATTTTTCTCAAGGCTAGAGCTCTACCACTTGAGCCTCAGCACCACTTCCAGCTTTCTCCAAGTATGTGGTACCAAGAAATTGAACCTGGGTCTTCGTGCATGCTAGGCAAGCACTCTACCACTAGGCCAAACTCCCGGGCCCGGATTTTTAGTTTTACATATAATCCAAATTGTTACAGAAATTATACAGAAATTAACCTCGTGCTAATTGGATGATTCCAGACCACTCATTTCCCCTCTTCTAAACTGTGAAATGATAACTGGGGCTACAATATTCCTTCTGACTCTTACGTCTGTGGGGGAGGGGAGCACACATATAGGTGTGTGTATGTGTGTGTTGTCATTTGTGGGGCTAGAAGTCAGGGCCTGGGTGCTGTCCCTGAGCTCTTCTGCTCTAAGTTAATGCTCTACCACTTTGAGCCACAGCTTCAATTTCAATTTTCTGGTGGCTAATTGGAGGCAAGAGTTTCAAGGACTTCTCTGCCCAGCCCAGCTGGGCAATTCCATTCTCAAAGCTCAGCCTACTGAGCAGCTGGGATTACAGGCGTGAGGCACCAGTGCTCAACAGGTATATGTATATGTATATGTATATGTATATGTATATGTATATGCATGTCTATATAGTATATTAGATATAAAGAAAAGATGCTAAGAGTGTATCACAAAATGGTTTTGTGCAGCTAGGTGCTGGTGGCTCCTTCCTGTAATCCTAGCTACTCAGGAGGCTGAGATCTGAGGGCTGCAGTTCAAAGCCAGCCTGGGCATGAAAATCCACAAGACTCTTATCTCTATCTCCAATTAACCACCAGAAAAATGGAAGTGGCACTGTGGTTCAAAGTGGTAGAGTGCTAGCCTTGAATTGAAGAGCTCAGGGACAGTGCCAAGGTCCGCAGTTCCAGCTCCATGACTAACAAAAAAAAATTGGTGTGTACAAATCTTGAAAATGTTGGGGAAATATTGCATTTATTTTTCAGAAAGTTGTGTTTTTGAGTGAGAAGAATTTTCTCATTACTCTAACAGTATTTAGAAGTTTAAAACGTATAAATGTCATTCCCTTCTGAAATAACTTAAAAAAAACCAACGGCGTGGGAGTTTTAGCTATAGTAAAATTGCTTACAGCATAATATAAAGCAAGTGTCTAAAGAGCTTGCTGGAAGCGAGAGGCCCTGGTGCAGTAGGAGAGTGAGGCTGTTTGGAGTCAGGAAACGAAAGAAAGAAACGACAGTCTGTAGACACACAGCTGCACCACTGTGGGGGAAAGGTCATACTAAAACATTCTGTAATGTTATTGCAGTGAGCTGATGGGGGAAAATTCTTCTCAGACTTGTAATTACAGAGAGGATGGCAAACTACACATCAACACCTTTCTAGGGAAGCATTAGTCAGTCATCAGGAACATCACCTCAAACTCATACACCTGGGGTAACAGAAACAAGTCTGAACAGAACCACATGGATTCTTGATTCTTCATAAAGAATCCCTGAGACTCTCCTAGAAAGGAACATTTGAAAGGATTATTTTGGAGTAGCCTTGGGGAAAATTGAACAGAGGAACATAGCTGTGAGTCAAGGGACACTGTTCAAAAAGGGAGACGAGTTAGAAAATGCCAAGTAAGCTAAGGCACTGAAAATGCTGAACACAGAAGGGAGTGCCTCCTTCCTGTCATAGTTCTTGGTCCTCTTCCCTCTCTCAAAGGACCCTGACAACTCCTTTTCCATGCACTTAGCAAGCAATGTCTCTTAGCACACACTCTGCTGGTCTTTGAGGGTTCAGAAGTGAGGAACTATGCTGGATGCTGGTGGCTCACTCCTGTAATCCTAGCAAGGAAGGAAGAAAAGGAAAGACATGAAAAAGAAAAGGAAGGACGGAAGGAAGGAAAGGCAAAGTAAGAGAAAGAGAAAGAAAGAAGGAAGAAGGAGGGCTGGAGAAAGGAAAGAAGGAAAAAGGAAGGAAGGAAAGAAGGAAGGAAGGAAAGGCAAAGTAAGAGAAAGAGAAAGAAGGAAGAAGGAGGGCTGGAGAAAGGAAAGAAGGAAAAAGGAAGGAAGGAAGGAAAGAAGGAAGGAAGGACAGTAGGAAGGAGGCAGTTAGAGGCTGGCCATCTTGCCTAAAGTTATTCTAGTAAGTGGTGGACCATGGTTCTAACTTATACCTCTGACTCAGTTCTTGACTCTGAGCTCATGTGCTATTCTGCCTCCAGAAGATAAATGCACAGTAATGACCAGAAAAGAAATGCCTCTCTTCATTTGGAGAGAGCAAGGTAACCGTGAGAATGTCATATTATACTGTGTAAGTGGGTGCCATGGAGAATTACTCCCCAGATCTGGTGACAAAGAACTACTGTCTGCACAGCTATGCCACACCCGAGATCATAACGCTTGTCAGGATGGAGCCCATCAAAATAAGTGGTTCAGGAGGGTTTCCAGAGGTCCAGACATTTAGGCCTAATAATTTGGATGGGCCATACTAACAGCGGAGCCTTCATGGGTGGTCACTGGAGGGCATGTAGTAACACTGTAGTTCAACTTCTCCTTGTCTTCCATCTGCTTCCTGCCCCTCCTATCACAGGTGGTGACCCCAGGGGCATTTCTTAATGAACATTCTGCCATTCTGTCTCACAGCCTGGGAATACAGTTTAATGACCTCATCAGTTCTATAAACCAAAAGAAGTCTGTGTTCTCTTACTCTGTCTCATCTGTAACTTCCTTTTGTAAGAGTTCCCTTTGATTTTGTTGTTACAGATAGGTATTTATAACATTTATTTATAAAATTTCATAAAAATGCTTTTCCTCAGCTGGCTGCTGGTAGATCATACCTGCAATCCTACTTACTCAGGAAGCTGAGATATGAGTATTGAGGTTCAAAGCCTGCCCCATCAGGAAAGTCTTGTGAGACTTATCTCCAATTATGACTCAAAGTAGTAGAGCCCTAGCAAGCCTTGAGCTAAAGAGCTCAGGAACAGAGCCCAGGCCCTCAATTCAAACCCTATGATGGGTGGGGGTTTCCTCAAAGGTAGATTATACAAAACTCTAACACCTACTTTGTTAATACACTAGAGTTTAGACTAGTTTTAGGTTCACATAGAAACTGAGCAGAAAATAGCCCTTCTATACCTTATCTCCCACAATTGATCTCCCCCCTCTCCCTCTCAGCCTCTGTTGCTAGCACTTGATATTCATGGTAGAAAAACCGCTTTACAATGAAAACTTTCTCTTTTTTTCTCATTTTTTATTGTAATTAATAGAGGGATTACCATTATATTTGCCAGATAGAAGGAGCATTACTGTACACACATTGCTACCCTTCTCATGTTTTTGTCCCCATTTCCCTCCCCTACCCTCTCCCTCATCTTGTTTTCCCCCTTTCCCTTTCCTATTTCAAATAAACACATATACAATATACAAGATTACAATGTAAGATACTATAACAATATGAGAATAACCAAGGGACAACAAAAGATATGAGAAACAACATAGTACATTAAGAACAACATTCACTCATTATGTAGCTCTTGTTTCCATATCCTGGAGGTCCTTTCATTTAGCCTTATATATCTAGGTTTTGAGCTATTGTAATCCTCTTTACAATGAAAACTTTCATTCAAAGTTTCTCTGGATGTGTAATTACTATTTAACATTTGAGTAGTTGACAGTCTTGATTCCTCCTCCTCCTCCTCCTCTTCTTCTCCTTCTCCTTCCTCTTCTTCTTCCTTTCTCCTGCTTCTTCTTTTCCTCTTTTTCTTTTAATTGTCTCAGACCAGGACTCAACCTCCTTACCTGACACTTACATTGTCTCTTTGGTTGGTGTGCTACTACCTGAGCCAGGCCTCCAACTAGATTTGATTCTAATAGGCTATTGTTTTGGGCCTTGGGCCCAAGGTTGCTCCTTTACATTTTCTTAGCTCTTGCATTCCATCATAAGGTTGGAATCATTACCTTTTGGAGGATTTAGATAATGTGCCTTTTTTCCTTTTTTTTTTTTTTTTGCTAGTTCTGGAGCTTGAATTCAGAAGCTAGTCCTCTTCCACTTGAGTCAAAACTCTTCCTGCTTTTTGGTAGTAAATTGGCAATAGGAATGTTACAGACTTTTCTTCCCAGGCTGGCTTCAAACCTCGATCCTTGGATTTCAGCTTCTGGTGTAGCTAAAATCATAGGCTTGTGTCACCAGGATTAGATAATATATCTTAACAATCTAAGTACTTAGATTGTAGTACTTAGCAATCTAAGTAGTTCATGCTAATAAGTATTGATAACAAAGATATTTTTTTATAGTTAGCCTTGCTCAGGACTCAGGGTTTCCTGTGGCTTCAGTATTGTATGGCAACTGATTGACAGATCAAAAGACCAGACATTTATTGTCACACTTGTAGAGAATAGGCATCTCAACTCAGTTTCACTGGTCTAAATCAATAATCCACAGGAGAATTCTTTCTTGACTCTGCTAGCTTCTGATGGCTGCTTTTACGCTTGTGGCCAAATTACTTCATTCTTTGCTTCTAAACACATCCTACCTTCTTTTTGTTAAATCTCCCTATGCCTTCTTGTTGAAAGGCTACAAGTGGGTAGAATAATGACCCCAACTCAAGATCTTTAATTTAACTGCACCTGCAGGGACTCTGTTTCTGTATCTGGTAACATTTACAGATTCCAGGGATTAAACCTGGTATTTTAGGGGGAAGGGGCAATTTCTATCCTAGGGTTACATAGTTCTTGCCTTGTCTTCCTAAGGTATTGTCCTAAATATTTTACTTTGCAACTATTAAAATTGTCATTTGTCCTTTCCATCTGCCAGGGAGACTCATGCTGTGATTGTAGTTACTCAGGAGGCTGAGATCTGAGGATCTCTGTTTGAAGCCAGCCTAGTCAGGGGTCATGATTCTTACCTCCAATAAATGATGCAGAAAAGCTGGTAGTGGTGCTGTGGCTCAAGTGATACAGTGCTATCTTAAGCAAAAAGAACCTCAGAATCAGCACCCAAGTCCCGAGTTCAAGCCTCAGGACCCCCCCTTCTCCCACATACACACACATCTGCTATATATATATATATATATGTATATATATATATATATATATATATGACACTTTTCCTTGCTTTTCCAGAAGGGATAGAAGCTTGGATAGGCTTCTGGGTAACTGACTGTCAAGTCAGCAGTAAGTACTACTGATGTTTTCAAGGACATCTTTTCAACGTTTTAATTTTTATTTTTCAGTCCTAGGGCTTGAACTCAGGGACTGGGCACTGTCCCTGAGCTTCTTTTGCTCTGCTACTTGAGCCACAACACTACTTCTGACCTTTTCTGTTTATGTGATATTGAGGAATCGAACCCAGGGCTTCATGCACGCTGGGCAGCACTCTACCACTAAGCCACATTCCCAGCCTTGCCAAGGTTTTAATTAGTGGACGACTTCTAACATTCTTTCCCAATTTTACATTCTCCAGACACCTCTGATTCAGTAGACTGCGCAGTGTGTGAATACAAGTTGTTTTTTTTTTTTTTTAAATGTCCCAAAGGATTCTTATCGTCAGCCAAGACTTGGAAACATTGATTCTTTTCTACAAAGTGCTGGAACCAAACTCGTCTGATAGGGTAATCCCCTTCCTGCCTGCTTGGTGTGTCATGGTTCCATGACCGACTTTTTTTTTTCTTTTTCAAAGGGTGGGGGAAAAATTAAAAAGAGCAAGCCCCCCAAATGAACAATCTTCTCTGTACAGTATTCACTGAAAGTAATTTCCCGCACTGGAAAACTTCCAATTCTGAATTAAAGAGAGGATGACGCCTGTCCGGATTTGGCAGTCTGGCTGCTGTCATTCGCGTGGGACCTCGTGGGTCTGATGGACCAAGCCTGGCCGCGCCCCCTCCGCACTGGACAAGGCTCTTTCCCTGTAAGGGGCAGCGGGCTCGGTGGTGGTGGCGGCCGGGCTATTCCACCCCTGGTAAGAGCGCGCTTGGAGAGTTACTTCGGCATTGGCGTGGATCAAGGAGAGCCTCCGCCACGCCCCATCCACCGCCCCCCTGAAAGCGGCAGCCACTCCGGAGTATCTCGGAAGGGGGCGTGGGGGGGGGGACAGAGGTATATTTATTCCTCCGACACCCGGGCTTGCTCCCAGAGGCTCTGTCCTGAGGCTGAGCAGGCTGCTTCTTTGGAGACAGCTGAGAGCCCAGCGTCCCGTGGCTGGCCAGGTGGGGGCAGCCGTGGCGCGGTGACCAGGATCCACTGGAGATGGTGGAGGAAACATTTAATGGGGCGAGGGAGAAGCGAGGCAGTCTCTGCTTAGAAGCGCGAGAAGGAGCATGCAAGGGAAAGAGGGCCAGACGCCATCCATGGAGAGATGGGGACGGGGACTCCGTCGGGGGTGATGGGGGCTGCAGATCAGGTGTAATTGGGGTGAGGGTAGGAGCGGGATGAGGCTCAAGCTGCAGTGATGAAGGCGCAGGTTCAGGCCCTGTGCATGGAGAGAGGTGGGGACGCAGGTGATGGGGGTTCATGCCGGAGCCCAGCCAAGCCAGGTAGGCGCAAATCCCGGACCGGTGGGAGCCCGCAGCTGCAGCCCCGGGTGTGCGGGGCGCGGTTCCTGCTTCCCGGCAGCGCGCGGCGCTGAGTCCCCGCGCGTCGTCTGCGCTCCTCTCCGGAGGCCGCTCGGCGTTGCCACCGCCTCCTCCGCCCCGAAGGCTCCGCCTCTCCCCACGCCTCCCTCGCCGTCGGCCGCGCGCGCCCAATCCGGAGCTCCCGGGCCCAACTGAGCCGGGCCGTGCTGGTCTGGCTAGCGGAGGCTGAGCGCGACCCTGGCGAGTCGCGGCGCCCGCCGACCGGGGAGCTGCGCTGCCCCAGGACGCTCGCTCTTCCCTCCTCCCACCTCGCCCGTGTGGTGTCGGGGACGCTCGGGGGCCGACCCGCGCCTTTGGGCTGGCGATCCTCCTTCCTCTTCCTCCCGGGAGGAGAAGGGACGAAGAAAGCCGAGCGGTGGTACCCGCAGAACGCGCGCCGAGGCCCCCCTCCCGAGCGGCCGGGGCTGGGAAGAGGCGGAGGCGGTGCGGGGCGCGCGGCACTCCCGGGCCGGGGAGAGTTTTCACCTCCGGACAGAGTCAAGCGGCGGCCGGTTGCGTCAAAGCCGAGGCAGCGGCGGCGGCCGGGAGCACCGGGGGCTCCCTTGGCCATGGAGAGGCGATCGGGACCCCGGGACGCCTGGATCTCCACTCAGGTTTTTTGGATCATTGCCTAGGCACCTGAGTTCACCGACGCGTTAAAAAGAAAACAAAACCCGGGAGGGGAAGGTAAGCCCCGCGCCGGCCTCTGCCTACCCCATCCCCCACCGCGGCCCCGGACGCCGGAGACCTGGGTCCCTCGCACCTTGCCTGCTCCCAGAGGCGTGGAACGCGTCCTCTGCTCCCGTCCCGGGCTGCGCCTCCCGCCGTGTCCCCCCCCCCCCCCGATCCTGTCCTCCCCCCTCCCCCCGCCCCACATAACTTCCCGGGTTCGCGTCTCTGCGTTTGGAGTAACCGGATTCCCGCGGGAGTCAAACTCTGGGTTGATTCCTCTCTCTCTCTTCATCGGGGTTACAGGAACAATGGACCTTTGAAAGTCGGTGTGAACAGCCTTAAAACGTGTGTGTGTGTGTGTGTGTGTGTGTGTGATACACCCCATCGGAGGCCCACTAACCGTGAAAGGTTGGGTAGGTGTCGCCTGCGTTTGCGGGGATCTTTGTCTCCTTATTGTCCCTCTGGATGGGTGGGCCCTTCGCCGCCACTCCACTTGGCTTTTTTTTTTGGGGGGGTTTGTTGTTACTTAGGGTCTGCTAAGGCTTTCAGGGTCACCCGGTCGCTTGCTTTTAAATTAGGGAAGTGCTTTAGCACGGGGGGTGGGGCAAGGGTGGCACTTCCAGAGTCCTGGCAAAGAATGTGTGTGTGTGTGGGGGGGGGGGGGGGGGGGTTGTCCCTGTGAGGACCCCTAGAGTGCACTTAAGACTGGTTAACTAGCCTCTCTGCGTGTAAAACCCAGGTCTTGGCTTCCCTAAATGCCCTCTGCTGGGGAGATTGGGGGGGGGGGGTGAAGTTGTGTCACCAGACCTCTCCATGGAGGGGAAATGGCTCACTTGAAGTCTCCTGGCTAAGGTTAGGAAAACAGACTTTGATCTATGTCTCCTTTCATCAGCATGGGGTTAAGGGTAGAGGGCCTAGTAATTTTAGGAGCTCTCATTCGATTCCTGAGCCCCGCACTCATCAACCCTGGTTTACTGACTACTCGAGGATGCACGTGTGGAGGATGTGCACAAGGCTTGAGAGCTCTTGCCAATCAGAAGTGGGAATTTAGAGGTGGGAAGGGGGTGAGGGAGAAGGAAAAGCTTCCTTAGGGAATTTCCTTAGATAGCCAGGCCTACCTGTTAAAAAGCCGCTCAAAACAAACACGGATGAAATAGCCCTAGACTCTGTGGTTGGCCACTAAAGGAACACTTGCTCTTCCCCTCACCTCTCCTCCAGAATTGATCTGGGCTTCGTGTTCTTCATATTTATCACTGAAGGAAGCATGCTCTTTTTTCTTCATGATTGATCTGGAATTCATATTCTAGCGCTGTAACTCATGATCTCTTCAGGGGCTCTTTTGAGAACTGGTTCTCCAGTTATGGAATTTAAGGTAGCACTTTATGATGCTGTCTCCCACCATGGAAATGAACTCTACTCAGTTTCCTGTCTGTCTGTCTGTGTGGGAGGGGCAGGAAGAGATGGAACTGGAAGGCTGGTTTTTGGCTTTTCAGTTCAGCACAACGGATGCTGCTTCATGGGATGAGTTGTGTATGCACAGGTGAGATAGGTAAAATTAGAAACCAATTTTGAGCCTTTACCTGTTCAGCTTTATAAGCCTAAGAATGAAAATTGAAGACTTGCTCCTCTGTAGTGTTGTGTGTGTGTGTGTGTGTACAAATAGAATCTATAAACTTCTGTATGGACCTGTAAACACATGTATAAAGTGCATTCTGAAGTTCCTGTTCTTGGTCAATTGTTTGAGTAAAATTTCCTTCCTAGATCTAGAACATAATTGGTCTAGTCCAACAGGAAACCTGAATGAGGCAACACACAGTCTGCTTGTTCGCAAGCAGCTTTGTGGAAAATGAGAAGGCAAACAACTAGTCCAATGGGCCATTTTTGAAGTTGAACAGGTGCTATTTACTAGGTGTTTGCCTTTGGGCAAGTTTTTGTAAAGAAGGAAGAATCTTGCACTTAAAGAGGAATCTAGGTGGATGTAGCACCTGTAATCTTAGCTACTCAGGAGTCCCAGAGCTGAGGATTCCAGTTCAAAGCCTGCCCAAGCAAAAAGTCTGTGAGACTCTTATCTCAATAAACTATTCAGAAAATTTGGAAGTGGCACTGTGGCTCCAGTGGTAGAGCTCTAGCCTCAAGGCAAAGAAGCTTAAGGATAGTGCCCAGGACCAGTGTGGGGGGGGGGGGGGGTGGAAGGAAGAGGAAAGGGAGCAGGGAAAGAGAGGGGAAAGAAAGAGAGAAGGAGAGAGAACTGAAAATCACTACCAAATTTCATTTGGCATACTGTTGTAAATATCTATGTAATCAAGCTTCCCAAAATATGTATGAGTATTGTAATATCTATGTACTCGTCCCTCATCTAGCCATTCATCTAATACCTATCACCTACTGTGTGCCAGCCGTCTGCAAGAATCTTAGCACACTTGCCTTCTGAAGAGTTCTGTTGGTAGAGAGAGAGAGTGGAATGGAGTAATTGTCCCCTGGGAAGCCATGGGCCATGGTGAATTTCATTTATTAGTCAGGCCAGGAAGATAAGGAAATGCAACATGGAAAGCTCCCGTAAGTGTGATTGGGAAAAACCATGTGCTTATGATTCTTCAAGAAGCCGGAGGAGGAGTGTTACAACAGTTTTTGAAAGAATTTATACTTTATTCTATCAGACAAAATAGTAGGTTCTGAAGACTGGTATTTGAAGTTCCATTTCTTACCTGAAAGGCTGAGGCTGGAGATTTGAAGTGTTAAGGCTAGTCTTTCCTCCTCTTCCTCCTTCCCTGTCCTCCTCCTCCTGAGAGGAGGGGAGGAAAAGGAGGAGGAGGAAGAAAAAAAAAGAGGAGGAAAAAAATGTAAAGAAGAGAAAGGAAGGGAAAAGCTGTATGTTTGCATTTCTGAAGCCATTAAAATTACTCTTACTAGTTTTCTCTACTTGTAAAGCATGTAGTTTTCATCAAGACTGGTAAAGGCTCTTAGTAACTGCAGCTGTTGTCTCAATGAAACTTGAACCTGTAAGCAATGCTTACTTTATTCTCCTCAAGAAATGGACATAAGCTCATTGGACATTTTAATAAATTGCCTTTGATGGAGATCCAAGTGCAGATAATTAAAGCTGCCAAATGAAATGTGACTTTTTTTGGTGGGGGCGGGGGAGGAAGAAAGGGTCGATAGGGATGTAAAATTAGTTTTCCAGACAATGCTACATACATAGGCTGAATAAAAACTTAAATATAACAAGCGAGTTGAGACCTAGGGAGGCTAGCTAATTAGGTAAGGTCATAGTAAATGAATGGCTCAACAAGGACAAAAACGCCTTTGTCTTTATTTCCAGACAACATTTTCTTTTCCCTTGCTGATATAGCCTTACTGATCCAGTGGCTTTCTTAACAATATACTTATTTTAATGTTTTAATGGTCAAACCTTTGCATGTGGGTATAGAGACCCATGATATGCCCATTTAAGGCAGATTCTCATGTCATTTCTTACATGATTCTGTATTGTGTTTACACCATATGATATACAGAGTGGGGTGATATTACTTGTAATAAATTTCTATCAAATAGGAACTCAGTGTAAAAATATTAGCTTCACTTGCATTTTCCATAAATGGGACACATGTAAAATATTGTAGCAGTATACATTTTCCACCTCCGCACCCCCTTCCAAAGAATCAAGTTCCTGGAGGCATTATTCAGACTCCAGTTGTGAATCATAGGATAAAAAGCGTACTAGAAATAGTTTGTGTGCTCTTTTGTTTTTGCCTCTGCTTGCTTTGGGAAGCCTTTAACGTTGGTTGTATGGAACTATATTCAGCAAGTATTTTATTGTATTTCTAGAATGGGTGCTGGGACAGGATAACTATAGCAGAGGGTCTTGATAAAAATGTCCTTTAAAAAAGTAAAAAAGACTTGGAAACCATGACCCCCCAATATGTTAGTACTTTGATGTATGGGGCAAGTCTGTATGATTCTAACCTTGCTACCGCACTGATTTTTGTTTGTTACATGATAACCAGAGGTAAACTTTTTTTTTTTCCTACTTATTGGATCAGGGTAAGTAAAAATTCTGTAGTATTTGGTAAGAATTTGATATTCTGGGGGGAAATGGTATGGAGAGTGTGGCATTTCTAGATATAACATATTAAAAAATGGCTTGAATACCATTGGAAGTGCTTTAGAACCTTGTTGCCTTACATAGTTCCAATAAAGCAGTTCATGTTGAGCCACTGAAACAAATCATGGTCCATATGGATACTGAGTTTGATGCTCTTCTCGGAAAACATACAAATATCCACCACAATGCTGAAACCTCTATCAGATATTTCAAGAGTGAAGCATTGATTTTGTTCTTGTAGTCTGCAAACCTTTGTTGTCATATGATCTCTAATGGTGACTCACTTCCCTCACAGATAATTTCAGATCCTATGAACTTTGAAAATTATGAACATTTTTGGGATTAGCCATTTAGCACAGGAATAAAAAAGCCTCAGTTCTGGTTCAGCAGGGAAGAGACTGTGTGTGTGTGTGTGTGTGTGTGTGTGTGTGTGTAAGTGTGTAAAACAGCATTGTGGGGTTTTGTTGTTGTTGTTGTTCCTTTGTTTATTTTGAGACAGGGTCTTGGTAGTTTCCCTGAGCTAGCTTTGAACTTGTGATCCTCTTGCTTGTGATGCCTGGGACTCTGGCACTCTGGAGTTTTGGTAGAAATATAGGCCATTGCTGAGAAGGGGGATAGGATCTCTTTACTTGGCCTCATTTTCATGTTTCCTTGGCCTACGAGGAGATGTATTGGCTTAGAGTCTGATAGTTTCTGCTGAGCTGGTCGTTGTTGGACAGTGTGTTGTGGTTTTAGTGGTAGCGTTCAGTGGCAGACTTTATTGCAGACTCGTGAATGGAACTTAACAGTGGTTGTTTGAGAGTGTGCATTGGGCTGAGTAAATTTGAGCTTGTAAACTCATAGAGGATGAACAAATTCAGGCCCCTTAGCTCAGACTCTTTGCCCCAGCACACACAATAATAACTCCTTTATGCATGCCACCTCCCTCAGCTTGGAACCTCAGCTCAGAGCTTCATGTCTCTATTGTCTAGCAGAGTCCTTGTCTTAAGAGGTTCTCAAGAGAGACTGCTGACCTAAGAGAACTTCTCTGGTTTTGAAGGATTTTGCTTCCACCAGCTAAAATTGTCTTATAGCTCTAGACATTATAGTTAAAAAAAAAAAGACTACTTTCATGGGTAGATCTTTTGCTTTAATGCTGGATCATTTCATTTTGAGCATCTTATTCATTGAAAATATTTCTTGGTTTGAAAGATTTATTAACATATATTCATCCAGCCAGGAGTCTCAAGCCTGTAATCCTAGCTACTTAGGATGCTGAGGCATAAGGATTAAGGTCCCATACCAGCCAGACCAGACACATTTGAGAGATTCTTATCTCCATTGAACCAGCAAAATCTGGAAGTGGAGCTGTGGCTCCAGTGGTAGAGTGCCAACTTGGAGCCAAAAAGCCAAGCAAAGAGCATGAAGCCCTGAGTTCAGGCCCCAGTACTAGCACGCACCCATGTGTACAATACACACAAACTTGCACGCACACAGTCTATAAAAATATAACATGAAATAAGATATATATTTTTTTTCTGAATGTATTTCTTATTGTCATTGGATTTCAATATTACCAGGTGGGGTTAGTGTGTGCATGTTCTTCATGTCAAATACATCTCTGTTGTGCTAGCATTTCTCTACCCTTCTGTCCACCCACATGGCTTTCTTGTCTTTTTCTTCTTGAGAAGCACTTTCCAGCATTGCCGCGGGCACTCGGAGAAGAATATAGCCCACCAGCAGCTCTGCCCTTTGCTGTAACCCTAATTAAATCAGCCTCCCTCAGGTCAGGCTCTGGCGTTGGTTCTTTCTTTTGAGGATTGGCGCAAGGCTGACTGGATGCCAGCCTGGCCATTGTGTGTCTCTGCACAGCCATCCCTCACTGTCACTGCCTTTCTGTGTCTGGCCAACTGGTTTGGGAACAGAGGCAGAGCAGCAATAGCTAAGGAGTTTGGGGAGAGATTGGGGCGGGGGAAGAGACCAGAGCAGCTTCTTTTCTCCAAGAAGAGAAAGGAAATCTGAGAAATAAAAGAAGGGCAGACTGGAGCAGAGAACTGAGAGGAAAAGTGATGATTGCCTTCCTGGTCTTGTTTTCTAGGTTGTCTTGTTTTCCCACTGTTTGTCTCCTAGTTTTGTCAAAAGACAGCATTACAGAAACTTTGGTTATGGGTCGGTTTAGCTTTTATTTGGCATTCATGAATAGGGACAGGCCCCATTCTACGAAATAGAATGAGAGCTCCAATGGGGAAGAGCAGAATAAGGTTTTGTTAGGTGTGAACAGAGAAATAGAACAGTAAGGAAAAGCTGATCGATCAGTATATGCTAAAGACAGCTTGCTTGTTCCTGAGTTAAAGCAAGGCAAACGACTTTTATTATACTTACTGTCTTGGTTGTAATCTGTTTTCAGGGAGAAAATGGTTTGTTTTGAGAATTATCTTTCAAAGTTTCAGTTGGGTTCTATGGCATTTAACATGAGTGATTCCATTTTGATTTTGTCTGGACATATAAGTGCTTAGTCTAAAACAGTGCCAATAGTAATTGTTTTCAAAGTTTTTCCCCCCTATCTATTCAGAGGCCTATGTATTTTTTTAAATTAAAAAATATTTTTTTGTTGTCGGAGTAATGTATAGAGGGGTTACAGTTAAATTCACTAGGTAGTAGGTGCATTACTTCTCACACATTGATACCCCTTCTCATGTTTTTGCCCCCATTTCTCTATCCCCACCCCTCCCAGTCATCTTGTTTTTCCCCCTTCCCTTTCCTATCTCAAATAAACAAATAAATGGATATACAATATACCAGGTAACAAAATCAGCTACAGTAACAATATGAGATTGACCAAAGGGCAAAAAAAGAGAAAGATGAAATGTAAAACTGAGTTACCAATGTTAAATGATGACTTACCTAACTTTATAGTTAGAAAATTATTGCTTGATACGTCTTTGGCATTAGATATACATAAAGGCTTTGTTTAGAGAAATGTATACATTTTATTTTTTATTTGCATCTATTAATAGTATAAGAGGGTCTTAGTATGAAAATTCCATTGAGGTATGTAGTTACCTTCTCATTGTGTTCCCTGAATCCTCCTCCTCTTTAAACTGCCCTCCCTCCCAGAGTTTAACTAACACATGAACTTTTAGGTAGGACAAGAAATATTGAAACTTTACTTATTCCAATTTAAAAGTTTAATGGCAAAGGACTTTGTGTGTGTGTGTGTGTGTGTGTGTGTGTGTGTGTGTGTGTGTGTACCCAATGTTATAATTTCCCTGTGTTATATTTTGGAGGGGTTTTCCTTTTGAGGGAGATAATGTGAATAATACATGATATCTAGTTTGGGGCGTATCATTCATCACATGTGTCTACATTGCCTAAGTGGAGAAAACAGGTGTAGGAATATAAAATAACTCACATTTTTCAATCCCTTAACTTTCACTTTAGACAGGAGGTTTATAATTAAGGTCCATCTGTGAACATTGCCTTGGGTACAATTGTTAGCTTATAAAAGTGAAATAGCATCTGTATGACTAAACTAATTGCAATGGATGTAAATTGTTTGTTCTTTCACACTAATGCACCAGAGCAGACAATTGCAGGTAATCGTGACTCATATAGATTTTGAAGGGAAAAAGTGAAAAAGAACTTTAAGTGCAGGGTCTTGATGGAGGGTGCTTCATTAAGGTATGTGGATAGGTCCCTGAGTGCTTGCTTACACACAGTCACACAGATTTCTGGTTGAAAATGGGCTCACTTTTTTTTTTTAATAGTCTGTCTTTGCCCAAGTAGCTGTATATATAGACATAGCCCTTCTGCTAAATTCCTTGTTGTGGTTGTTTTAGGAAGATGCATTTTATTCTGTACATATATAACACATTATATTCCTCTAAACTATATAGGTATATGTAAACATCCTAACCATTATTTATTTAAAAACAAATCTGTACAAGTATACAACCTCCATGAGACGGTTAATTACACAATCTCCATGAGATTGTTAATGAAATTTATCAACAGTCATATTCAGTGAAATATTCAATACCTCTCTTCTCCCCAGGACAAAACAAAAATAACCTGGATGTTATTCTTTGTTGTGACTTTCGCCCAAATATATGAAATTGGGAATATGGACTATTAGTTGAACATTCAAAGCAGTTTAGGAGCAACAGATTTTGTTGGTTAGAAATACTAATAATTATGATAAAATATGTAATCTTTTCTGATGGTAGTTCAGTTATACCTTTTTTTTTGGCCATGTTTTACATTTTGTTGTTACTTCTTTAGGGATCCTACTTACTATGTTATAAAATTTCCTAAGATCTTAATAAAAGAAAAAGTTACTTTATGATTATTAGTGTGTGTGTGTGTGTGTGTTTGTACTAAAAGTTTGAACTCATGCATGCTCTTGCTTGACGTTTTTGCTCAAGGCTGGCACTTGAGCCACAGCTCTACTTCTCTCTTCCTACTGGTTAATTGGAGATTAAGAGTCTCTCAGATTTATTTGCCCTTGTTGCCATACAATCATGATCATCAGATCTCAGCCCCTTGAGTAGCTAAGCTTACAAGTGTGAGCCACCCATGTCTGGCTAGGAAAAGTTTGTTGAGCCAGATTTTGGCCAGTTATAACTGAAATTCTTGGGAAGTTAAGACCGTCATTTGTAGAATTGACAGGATATTGTTTTGGAATTTCTGTCCTTGATGAAAAAAGAATAAACTTAATTAGATTTTACTCAATTCTTGGCTGTTCTCTACTACAAGCCTGAATTTTTCCACTGGAAAGGAAAGGGCTCATAAAAAGTATACATGGGATTTGAAAGAACATAAATGAGTGCCAGGAGCATGCTTTGCTAGCATGCAGGAAGCTCTGGGTTCAATTCCTTGGTACCACAAACACAGAAAAGGTGAGAAATGGTGCTGTGGTTCAAGCGGTAGAGTGCTAACCTTGAGAAAGTCCGAGAATAGTGCCCTGGCCTGTCAATATGGAGAAGGCATTCCCTTTTATCACAGAATTGCTTTTGGGCAGTGCTAGGACTTAACGGGAGAGCCTTGTGCTTGTTCAATGCATGAGCTACCACTCAGCCATACCTCCAGCCCTATTTTTGTGCCAGTGGTACTTTTTGAGATAGGGACTTGGATTTGTCTAATCATATTTGTGGACCATAATTAACCCATTTTTAGATTTTAGATTTCTACAGGTTTTAAAGCACAAATACAGATAAAAGTATAATTCCCCCACATTTTGGGTTATTGCCTTCATTTTAGGCACCATTCACAGATTGTAATAACCCTGAAGATATAACAGGAAATATCCATTGCAGGTACTACCTTAAAAAAAAAAAACAACAACAAAAAAACCCAAACCCAAACAGCATGTCATACAAACAAACACATATCACATTAAACTCATTCCTAGTAAAATTACAGTGGTGGCTACTATTTGCATAGAGGGCTTGAAAAGCAAAATAAAGGCCTGGTAAGTCTCCCCTTTGTATATGTCAAACTCAAGCAAACACTATAAGTAAACTACTTTCTGGATTAAGTTGCCCTAGATATTGAGGGAGCCTGAACACCTTTTTTTTTTTTTTAAACAAAACAAACAATATTATATTGGCTAATTTTATTGAGCCTTCCAAGCAAGTGATTTAAAATTGAATTGAGGAGTTGTATTTTTGGAGATGCTATAAATGTTTACTTCTCTCACTGTAGGATCTACCATAATCCTCTAATGATAGCAGAAGCTCACAGTTGCTTGCAGAATGAAGTATCTTTTCTTCCTTTGAGTCATTTAGACCCAGAAGTAGAAATCAATAAAATTTTAAGTAACTGATTCATAATGGTATACTTAATGTAAACCCATCAGTGTAAAATGAAATCTTAATGTATTTATATCTTACATGTTTAATGATTTTAGTGAGTTGGTAATTTTTGCTTTGTTTTAGTCTGACACATGGTTATAGCGGTATGTCATTTTCTGGGGTGTCATTGTTCAACATGCATTGTACTCATAAATGGACATGTTGAATTGAAACTGAAACCCCTTTGTACAACTACTTAAAGATAATTAGAAATTTTTTTCGTAGTACTTGATGGAAAAGACTTGTGTGTATTTTCAGCCAAACAGAGCTATCAGATTCAGAATATGCCTTTTAGTTAGTGGCAGGCACCATCTGAGTTTTCTCATTAAGTTGCCATTTCTGTGACCTGGAGAACACAGATTATTCTCAGAGGATTGCTGACTCTGTTGAACATTGAACCTCTCTACTGCTTTTTTCTTTCTTTCTTCTTTTTTTTTTTTTTCTGGTGAGAACATCTGGTGACATTATCTCCTACTAAAGGGCTCTCTAGCTTGAGCAGTAATAACAGCCTTTCTCACTCTGAAACAATGAGGTATTGGATGATTGCAGCCTGGGACACAAAGGATTCCCACTCTTTTCAGAGTAGATTATGGTAGCAGGGCCCCTCCCCTTCTGAAGAGCCTGGCACTCAGCAATATCTACTTCACTCCTGTCTTTGTTAATGGAGGAACATAAAGGGGATCTTTGTTATACTCTGATTTGTTCCAGCAGGAAGTATCTATTATTTGGCCCTGCTGCTTGGCACAGGCAGTGGTTTCTTCAATAGCACCTGAATGGTGATGCTTTTCCTTTGTTGTAAAGTCTAAACTTCATCCATGTAATTATTTTTGCTCACAAGCCAGACCCTATAAACCACAGATCCACTCTGTTTCTGCAGATCTCCTTGTCAATTTTGCATCACTCCTGATTAGTTTTCCCTTGCCTTCCCATCGATTTCCTGATCCATTGGGTTCTGGGAATGCATATTTTGGGGGCTTCTCTAATGACTGTTTTGTGCTTAATCGGTTTGTTGATCATCTGTATGATAGAGTCTTGTTTACTGTGGGGAAATTATGAGGTATTGAATGAAGTCATATACTCTAGTTTTTAAGGAAGGGACATAAGTGAAAGAAGTTGAGCATCTGAAGCCTTAGAGCACATCTCATTTACATGTGAGCTCTGCCATAACACACTGGGTGTGGCCAGCTAGCCCACCCCCTCCCATTTTCTTCCCCTCCCCCTCTCCCCTTCCCATTCCTTCCCCTTTGCTTTTCTTCTTTTATCTCCCCTCTCACAAATTAACAGTTTCATTCAAAAACATATTCTCATATGTGCTCTGTCTAAAACATCACAAAAGTTGAAAAGAATTTGCTGTGTGGGTGGTGTCAGTTTTTCTTAGCTAAAAAAGAATCCTAGATAAAAAGGAATCCTGTTGAGTGAGTGAGCCTCTGCAGGAAGGATTCCTAAGGAGATTAACGCCCTTGCTGCTTCAGGGCTGTTCTGATCCCACTCTTGTAAAACACATTCTTTGAAGTTACTGCCTCCCTATTGTTTGGAGAGACATAACACTGCAACTATCTTTAGCATTGAGAACCTGGGTTTAAATTCTGGATCGGTGTGGTAATTGTCTGATGTGTGGTACAGTTATTTAAGCTTTCTAGGCCTCAGTCTTCCTCGTGGGCAAAATGGGGTTAATGGTGCCTATTTAAGATTTTGTTGGATTAAAAATGTTAAATTGGGCAATAACATGTAAGCACATTGAAAAGGAGATCACTTGAGGGCTGAGAATGTGGCTTTGTGGTAGAGTGCTTGCCTACCATGCAGGAAGCCCTGGGTTTGATTCCTTAGCACCACATAAACAGAAAAAAAAAAAAATAGGAAATGGAGCTATGGCTCAAGTGATAGAGTGTTTACTTTGAGCAAAAGAAGCTCAGGGACAGTGCCCTAGCCCTGAGTTCAAGCCCCAGGACAAGGAATGTAGCTTAGTGGTAGAGTGTTTGCTAAGCACTTCAATTCCTTGGTACCACATAAATACACAGAAAACAATAAATTTAAAAAAAGTCATTTGGATATTTGTTGTTTTTTCAGCAGCATTTTAGGATCTTAAAAGGTACGATTGACTTGAAACTTTTATACTAAGTGGATTCAGAACCTATAATTAAATGATCACATAAGTAGAAATGTTTAAATTGCTTGGCCATGAGATAAATCTAATGAGATTCAACACTCTAGTGGGAATTTCATCTTGCTGAGAGCTTTTCTAGGTCTCCCTTGTGATTCTCATGTGACACATGGGCTTGTCATCTTGAGATACTCAAAAGTGTGACTATTGTTTCAGGGTCACTGAGGTAGAACCTTCTGTGTACAGATTGGGTACAGAAACCCAGGGACAAAGAGGCCAGGAGTCTACCTTTTAGAGAACTTCTGTGGTGATTCTTAGTTGAACTGATCATCAAGAACATTGGCTCATTATAGCCATTGGAGGAACTGGGCAGTGAATTTGGCCCAGTGGTACAGTGCTTGCCTAACATGCACAAAAACCCCTGTTCAATTCCTTGGTACCACATGCATAGAGAAAGGATAGGGTTCTAGTCTTGAAAAAGCCCAAGGACAGTGCTCAAGTGCTCAGGCCTTGAGTTCAAGCTCCAGGACTCTCAATATATATATTACTGCTTAAATCTCAGGTTTCTCTCCATTATTTATTAATTTTGGGGCATGCTCTGCTCTGGTAGCAGAGTGTCCACCTAGCATACACAAAGCCGTGGATTTGAGTCCTCGGCACCATATACACAGAAAAAGCTAGAAGTGGTGGTGCTGTGGCTCAAATGGCAGAACACTAGCCTTGAGCAAAAAGTGTTCAAGGACAGTGCCCAGGCCCTGAGTTCAAGTCCCAGGTCTGGCAAAAAAAAAAAAGGCAGTCAACGTAGTGCATAGTAGTTAATTTTATCAAGGGTGTAAGTGGTGGACCTGATATTTCCTTCCTGTTTTTTTGGTTGTGGGACCTGGGTGCTGTCCCTGAGCTTTTGTGCTCAAGGTTAGCATTCTACCGCTTTAGGCTACAGCTCGACTTCTGGTTTTCTGGTGGTTAATTGGAGATAAGTATCTCATGGACTTTCCTTCCCCAAACTTTGATCTTCAGATCTCAGCCTCCAGAGTAGCTAGGATTACAGGCCATAAGTACCTGTCAAGACTAGGCATTTTTAAAAAGCCATTAAAATGGCTACTAGAATGGGGTATAGATTCTGTTTGGATGATGAAAAAGTCCTGGGAAAAGATAATTCTGACAGTTGAGCAACTGTGAGAATGTACTTTATACCACTGTATTAATTAAATGTTGAACTTTTATGCTTTGTCTGTCTTACCATGTTATTGGGTTGGTGATTCCTGATGTCCCAGGGAGTAGATAGGAGGCCTCTGTGTGGCACTTGGGTACTGAATTTGAAATATCGTCCAAAAAAAGAATTTGAAGACACACTAAAGTTAGAGAAACCAATACAATTTTATCAGTAAAGCAAAGGAAAGAGAGTATACAGTCTAGACCTGGGTAGGAGCACATCTGTTCACAAGTGAAATGAGCACTAAAAAATATCGACAAATAATATACTGAAAGATGTAGATTAGGGTTTAGCTTTTCTTTTGTTCTGACACCTGGTACATTTTCAACTACCAAAAAAAAAAAAAAAAGCTTTAATCTGGGAGATAGTGGTGGCTCACACCTTTAATCCTGGTTGTTTAGAAGGCTGAGATCTGAAGATTGTTTGCCTTTTACTCCATTTGACCAGCAAAAAGCTGGAAGTGGAGGTGTACCTCAAATGATGAGTTCAAGCCCCTGTAACTGCACCAACTAGCCAACCAAATTGCTTTAAAGTCAGTACAATTTACATATTCCAAACCTTATTCACCTTCTTGTATTTTTTCCTTTGTAGTGATCATGTATGCCACTGGTTCCAGGGGACACTCCCCTGCTTTCCTGCAACCTCAGAATGGAAGCAGTCATCGCTCCCCTGGTTATGTTCCAGGGAAGGTGGTTCCCCTGCGCCCCCCTCCTCCTCCAAAGAGCCAAGCTTCAGCCAAATTTACCTCCATTAGACAAGAAGCCCGGGCAAGCTTTGCATTCCTACCGGAAGAGCAGCAGACTCAGAGGGAGAGCCGAAAGCGCAAGAGACACAAGAATACCTTCATTTGCTTTGCTATAACTAGTTTTTCCTTTTTTGTTGCACTTGCAGTGATTTTAGGAATATCCTCAAAATATGCTCCAGATGGTAAGTGTGTGTGTGTGTACATATATACAACATAGATTCCAAATGAGGAGAAAAGGATAGAATAACTTAAAAACAATTTGTATTAATTATACTTTGATAATAAAAGGTATAATTTCTTAGGGATGAGGATAGAGGTGTAAGAACCCCACTGGAAGTGATCAGATCAAAGCCTTGCATTGTCTTTCTGTTCTTCTCATTCTTTCCTTGTGCTGCTGGGTTCGTGGAACATCTCCTTTGAAAGTCCTTAGTAAATGAGGACAACACAGTTTCATTAGTTAAGATAGCTATGATTATTTGGACTTTTTCATATTAAATAAAGGTAGTAATATGCTAGATTTGAATTTTAAAGAATATGTCACTAACTGAAAATAATAATACTGGTGTTTTCTTGTAAATAATAGGCTCAATAGACAATTCCAAAAGAGGGGCTTTGAGTATGCTTGTGTTAGAATGTAATGTTCTCAAAGGAAAACTGCCACTGGATGTGTAGATTCTGGTACATTTGTCTCAAAAGCATCCTATGTCATATATAAATAGTGGGTAGGGAGGTTCCAATTTCTTAAATAGACTCTGCTTTTCATGGTAATGTATTTACTTAGAATGTACTTAAAGACGTTTATTGCCAGGAAGTTTTAACATAATACCATGAAAGAATCCCATGTATCTGTCTAAAAATCAGAGGGCTCAAGTTCATGATTGAGAGAATCATACTACCACAGTCATATTTTGCTTCTGTATTTGTCATCATCTTCTTCTCCTCCTCTTACCTTTTCTCCCTGTCCTTTTTGTCCACATTCTCTTTTCCCACTGACTCTTCTTCCTTTGTAAAAATTACTATTAGTTTTTTTTTTTTTTAAATAAACCTACCATAGATTTGGCTGGGAATTTGTCCTAGTGGTAGCGTGCTTGCCTAGCATGCACGAAGACCCGGGTTCGATTCCTCAGTACCACATACATAGAAAAAAGCCGAAAATGGTGCTGAGGCTCAAGTGGTAGACCTCTAGCCTTGAGAAAGTCCAAGGACAGTGATCAGGCCCTGAGCTTAAGCTCAGGACTGGCAAAAACAATAACAACAACAACAAAAACAAAAAAAAAAACCCTACCATAGATTTATTTTTTTGTTATCATAGAAGCCTTTTTACATGGATATAACAGGGGAGAGGCATTTACCATTTACAATACTTTACCTTTGGTGCTTTAATTCATAAATTTTAAGGTTGGCAAGTATACTACAGATACTTCTAAGAGAATAGACCAGAAATAAGAGATGTTCTCATCAAGATGGTTTTTGATCAAGCCATTACATTGAATTTTGAATTCATAATGTTGATTTCCATTGCATGTAGTAATGATTTCCTCTGTCCTTTTCCCCAGTGAAACAACCAGCCTTCTGTTGCTTCCTCATTCCTCCCCAGTATTTTGCAATAAGAGAATGCTAGATTAGTAGAGATCATAGTTGAGATCGGTGGCTTTCCATTGCATTTTCCTGTTTCATCTAAGACATTGAATTGCTGATGGGGCACCATGAATCCGCATTTTTCAAGTTTACATTTTGGCAAAATAAATGCCAAATTTATATTATCAATAGAAATATGTGGTGTGCTGAACTGTTTCAGAGTTGGCCTCATTGTGGTTTTTGTAGTTCAGATGCACTCCTTGCTTTAAAACTGGATAACTGGGGGGCTGGGAGGTTGGCCTAGTGGTAGAGTGCTTGCCTAGCATGCATGAAGACCCAGGTTCGATTCTTCGGTACCACACACATAGAAAAATGCCGGTAGTGGTGCTAAGGCTCAAGTGGTAGAGCTCTAGCCTTGAGAAAGTCCAAGGACAGTGCTCTGGCCCTGAGCTCAAGCCCAGGACTGGCAAACAAATTTATAAATAAAATGGGTAACTGGGATGGTGAGGCTAGCTGAAGTATTTTTCTGTCTCTCTGCACACCACATACCATTCATTCATTATGTCTTGCTATACAAGGCAGAGTGAAATTTTTGGCAAGGGTTCTAACAAAGTCTTCACTGGGAAATAGTTATAAACAATTAAGAGGAATTATGAAACTACTGCAGTTGGCTCCAGACCTCAAAATCCAAATATCCTTCTCTGTCACTGAGCATAATACTTGTGACATGGGCATTCATTCTCTTCTTGTATAACACCATGCAGGATTCCAGCTGGATTTTTTTTTTTTTTTTTTTTTTTTGGTTGACCATGGAGCTTGAACTTTGGGCCTGGACACTGTTCCTTAGCTCTTCAGCTCAAGGCTTTTACTTGAGCCACAGCATTTTCAAGTGGTTAATTGGAGATAAAAGTTTCATGGACTTTAGTGCCTGAGCTGGTTTTGAACCTCAATCCTCAGATCTTAGCCTCCTGAATAGCTAGGATTATAGGCATGAGCTACCACACCAGGCTCTAGTTGGATGTTTTATGGGAATAGAGAGACTGACAAAAGAAGTTAAAAAACAATGCTAGGCAAGTGTTCTACTACTGAGCCCCAGTGATTTTTTTTTTAGTATAATAGAGTGATCATGGATTTATCTGAAGAATTAAATATTGATTATGATACCTTGCTGAGAAAAAATTCTATGAAATAATTGCTAAGGACTTAATAGTGAGACTAATTTGAATTGTGTACTTCTCGTCATGTCTAAGTGAAATCATCAGCATAGGCGTCATCAGTGCTTAGAAATAAGGAACTTTTGTGTTGGGATTTTATAAGAACAAAATGAAGAAGTGGAAGTTTTTTCTTCTGTGTATTTTTGTGCTACATCTAGTCTATACTTTTGCTCATACTCTTTTTCCCATGTGTATCTTCTACTTTAAAAGACTTTGTTTTGTTTCTCAATGATACCAGTTCTTTCCCAGAACTGGTTTAACTTATAGTATAGGTGACTTGTTCTTCTAACTTGAGTGAACAAATTAATTTGGGTAGAAGGGAATGCTTGTATTTCTTGTATTGTTTTCTCTTTTTGTTTTTCTTACTTAAACTTTATCCTTCCCTTGTTTCAGTCTAGTGTCACCTATTCCGTGCAGCCGTCCCATCATTAGTCTGAGGTTGTTTGTAATTACTACATTGTTTAACATTCACTTTTCTTATACAGGATGGAAATAGTTGGTCAGTAATCAAAATTAAAAGTGTTCTCCCCATCCTTCTGTCTAATTATGGCAACAACTAAGGGTCTCATGCATAAATCTCTATGATTTAATTATCACCTGTTCAAGAGGCAAATTCTAGTTCCAGCAATAGAACATTGCAAGTAGGAGTCCCATTTCTTAAAGATGGGGTTTTCATATCAGCTTGCTTAGTAATCTTGGGTTTGGCTTCTCTATAATTTCCTCATTACTGAAAATGAGAAGTCACGATTTTAACCTCTTGCCTCTAGCAGTTTTGTTGGGAAAGTGAACATAAGTGCAAAGTGGTATGGTTCTTGTTATGTTGTGATTCTTGTGCACATAAATTTATGACAGCTAATACACATTTTAGTTAGCACATTTACTTATTTACCTCAATTTTGGCAGTACTAAGGAATCAACCCAAGCCCTTAGGCATTCCTCTACCACTGACCTTCAAACTTAGAGCCCTATATTTTCTTTTCTAAAATAACTTCCTAATAAGCCAGGTGCTGGTGGCTCATGCCTCCTAGCTACTTAGGAGGTTGAAATCTGAAGATCGTGGTTCAAAGCTAGCCTGAGCACAAAAGTTTGCAATACTCTTTTATCTCCAGTTAACCACCAGAAAACTGAAAGTGGCACTGTGGCTCAAGGTATAGAACAATAGTCTTGAGCTGAAGAGCTCAAGGACAGGGCCCAAGCCAAGAGCTCAAGCCCCATGACCCACCAAAAAAATAAAGGGGCCAGGAGTTTGGCCTAGTGGTGTAGAGTGCTTGCCTAGCATGCATGAAGACCCAGGTTCAATTCCTCAGTACCATATACATAGAAAAGGCTGGAAATGGTGCCATGGCTCAAGTGGTAAAGTGTTAGCCTTGAGAAAGCCCAAGAACAGTACTCAGGCTCTGAGTTTAAAGCCCCACTACTGGCAAATAAAATTAAGCAAAAATAAAATTAAAAACTTCCTAGTGTGAGTCCAAAAATAAGCCATGATTTTGCATTTTATTGTTGGTGAATTTTCAGAGTAAATGGTTCCGGGGAATTCCTTGTGAAGAATCTGAATTATAGTCAAACAGCTGAGTTTTACAGTAACACTTAAAAAATGTTAACTTTGGGAAGGAGTGAAATTTTATCTTAGTGGCAGGGAGAGGAGATATGTCTGTATTTAATAATGATAGTACTTGGATTTGTTTTTATAGAGAATTGCCCAGATCAAAATCCCCATCTCAGGAACTGGGATCCTGGACAAGATCCTGCAAAACAAGTTGTTATCAAGGAGGGAGATAAGTTTCGTCTGACCTCAGATGCTACAGTGAATTCTATAGTCATTCAGGATGGAGGTGGGTTATGGTCTCTACCTATGGAAAGGGCAGAGCTGCTCTGCACAGTGAGGGATTTTGGATATTTCTCATGTTGAAAACTGTTCTTAGACTGAATTCCTTTTAGGATATACAGTCAAACCATAGCAATGTGTTTACTTCCTTTGTTTGACCCATAAAATTCAAGAGCTGGGAGGGCCTTAGCAATCACTTACAGACAAGGAAATAAGGGAGGTGCATTATAGCTGAATCTTTGTTAAAACATGGATTAGTATGTGCAGACTTGACTCTGAAGCCATTTTTCTCAAAAGAATTGACCTCTACAGTGAATGGATTAGAATTCACTCCTGGACATTTTCAGTATGTTCATATATAAACTCTTCATTTCTTTTGCATTTACCTTGTTTTGAAAACAAATTTACTTTCCTAAACACACCCTTAGTAAACATTTCCCAACTTAATTGTGGAAGTGTATTTTTTTTTTCCTTCAAGTAAAATGTATTTTTCTGTTGCTTAGAGTGATGCTTTCTGGGTTGGCTTACATAAGTTCTTTTCTTTGCAGGACTGCTTGTATTTGGGGATGATAAAGATGGATCCAGAAATGTTACTTTGAGGACTCGTTACATCCTGATCCAGGATGGTGGAGCGCTTCATATTGGAGCAGAAAAATGCCGCTATAAATCTCAAGCAACAATTACCTTGTATGGAAAGTCAGATGAAGGGGAAAGTATGCCAACGTTTGGCAAAAAATTTATTGGTGTGGAAGCTGGTGGGACACTGGAGTTGCACGGGGCCCGGAAGATATCATGGACATTACTGGCAAGGACTCTGCATGCCTCAGGCCTAGCCTTTGGGTCCTACACTTTTGAAAAGGACTTTTCCCGGGGCCTCAATGTGAGGGTCATTGATCAAGATACGGCCAAAATTTTGGAAAGTGTGAGGTTTGATACCCATGAATACCACAACGAGAGCAGACGGCTTCAGGAATTCCTGAGGGTCCAGGATCCAGGTCGGATCGTTGCTATAGCTGTAGGAGATTCAGCAGTCAAGAGCCTCTTACAAGGAACTATCCAGATGATCCAGGACCGGTTGGGAAGTACGCTGATCCAAGGACTTGGCTATAGGTAGGGGTATCTTGTCCTTTTTCCTCCCAGCTCTGTTAGGGGTGTGAATTAGTGTAAGAGGAGAGGAGCCTGCACAGCCTGGCTGCTTCAGTTTTGGGGAAGGCTGTTCCCATTGGTGGGTCTGCTTGCCCCTGGTAATCAAATATGCTATACAAAAGCTCTTGTCAAGGCTTTGGTTAGGAAGCTTTCAGGCTTGGGGAAAAGAACATCAGTAGGCTGAAAACAGGTCAGTGAAAGACCTTGCTGTTTTTGTCGAAACTCTGGGCTCATTGAACTTGGCCTAATGGAGGACACCTAGGAGGGAAAAGGTTAAGGCACAATTTGTTGCAAAGGCCCTAAATCCATGGTAAAAATCAAAAAGGGCTCAGAATTTGTTCTTTCTTCTTTTGGTATCCTTTGCCAGCTAATTTGAAGCTATATGTTTGATTGGGTCAATTCTATAGAGTTGTAGCATATAAAAGCAAGCAAAAACTTGGCATGCTTGGTAAATTCATCCAGATAGTAGAATGTAGTTTCACTATTTGTAGTTTTAATGCTATCTTACTGAGAAACCATGATTTCCTGAAGGCTGGGGAAGTAGCTTGCTTAACAATTAATAGGAAAAAAAATCCATTTTAAAACACAAGTTTTAATTTTGCTGAATGTTCTTAAATGGGAACTGTCTGCAGTGAGAAAAAGTAAGAGGACCTCAAAACCCACATACTGACATATCTCTAGTTAGGTTTTCCTTTGATAGCTATCATATAGAATACTATGCAAAAATTCTAGGGAAAAAACTTAATGAAGGAAAAGAGTCTATAATAGTTAGGAATTGCTTTTTGTTTACCTTCTATTTAGAAGATGCCAAGTGTTTGATATCTATTGGTATTTAGATGGAAGGGTACTATTGTCCCAGGAGTGGGTAAAAGACCTACCTGTACCATACAATGAGACGTTGAGTGAAACGGAAGGAGGTAATGGAAATAAAAGTAAAAACTTGAGGCCTAGAGGAACTTACAAAAGTGTGCTGTGTACACAGTATAGAAGGAGGGCTGTTTAGATCTAGGGCATATCATGAAAAAACCCCTTAGGGTATATATGTATATATATATATATACACATATACATATATGTATAAATATATGATCTGGAGAATAGTGATTCAAAGTCAGTCCATGTAGAAAGAGTCACAAGACTCCATCTGTAAAATAACCAGTGTCCACTAGACTGGAAGCATGGCTCAAGTGGTAGAGAAAGCACATTAAGTGAATATGAGGGCCTGGATTCAAACTCCAGTACGGAAAAAAGAAAAGAAAAACTTCTGTTAATTTTCCATTATCCTCTTCTCGATATTTTCTAGACCTAATAATAGAAGCTTGGTCTTTTTAAAGTTAAATATCTTTTGTCTTAGTCTATTTTCTCAAAGCTAATACTTGGAGACAGGTTATTAGCTACCTCAGAATGCCATGAGACAATCTATTTGTGAGGAGTAAAGATTTATTTTGATTTATGGTCTCAGTTCGTGCTGGCTTTGTTGCTTTGGGCCTGTCACAAGACAGAACTTTATAATGGAGAGTATGTGGTTGAGCAAAACTGCTTTGCTCATGGTGGCTGGGATAAAAGATGGGGAAAGGGGAGATGAAAGGATGGGGGATGGTGGGCCCTTCAAAATCACAGCTTCCATGACCTAAAAGGCCCCACTTCACTAAGTTTCAAATACCTCTCAGTAGTGCCTTAAGATGTGAACCAAGGTCCAGACACTGTCATAATTAAGTACTACAACTTCTGTTTCTGCATTGTAATGGTTAGGTACTACAACTTATGTTTTTCACCATTGTTTCTAGCTGTGACTATGTTGATGGGTTACAGTGTGTACAAATTGGTTTTGGAATTCTCTTAAAAATAGTGCTGTGATCCTAGCTACTTGGGAGGCTGAGATCTGAGGATGAAGGTTTGAAGCTAGTCCAAGCAGGAGTCTATGAGCCTCGTCCCCTCCCATTAACTACCAAAGAGCCAGAAGTGAAAGTGTAGCTTAAATGCTAGAGTGCTAGCCTTGGGCGAAAAACCATAGGGACAGCATCCAGGCCCTGAGTTCACATGAGTACACACACACACATACACACATACACACACACACACACACACACACACACACAGTGCTGATTTGATAGAAAAATTAGAATTGTGCTCTTTCACCCATGGTCCAATGCATTGACATTATCTGCAGGGTACATAAACACTTATTTCTTTGAAGATAATGTTCCAGTGCACGGAAATTTTTTCTCTCATGGAGGAGGAAGTAGGAGTGTTTTGGAGATAATGTCATAGAATGGAACATTGTTTAGCGGCCTATGCATTTCTGGTTAATAAAGGAAAGCCTTTGACATTCTTCCTCTCTTTCCTTCTCAGATAGAAGACAATAACTTTAGACTATTTGCTCTATTCTTTCTGCAGCATCATGGAATATAAATAGCCCTCTGAAGCAAATTGTCAGCTAAAGAATAGTTAATCCACACAGGGCAGCTGCAGAATTTATAAGGGTGTAGGCATGCTTCAGTTAACTTTTATCTGAATATCCAGCCATCTGTTTGACATAGATTATATGTGGCTTTTTGTTTCTGAAGAAGGAAGTTCACGTTTTTTCTTTTCATGTCCTGAACCTGGGGAGCAAATTTTCCCTTAATACCTTTTTTTTTTCTTTGCCTTTTTTTTTTCAAGCCATAAGCTTGAGCAAGTTTTTCTGATAGTTAAGATTAGAGAACCAAAATGGCATTTACAGACACTTTGCTTTCAATAGATAAGAACACATACAATTGAAAATCTGTTGGAAAGAGTGATTGAACGGCTTTCAGAAGGTGAAGAAACTCAGGTTTGAGTTGTCAACCATGTGTGCACATCTAAGTCTTTATTCAAATGACTAAGACCTTCATGGTTAGAGTCCCGGGTGATGGAAGCTCAGTGAATGTTGGTAATTACTACTTTTTAGTTCCAGTCATTAATTTTGGGGTTCTCCGAATGTGCTCGTATAACTGCAGCATTTGGGAGTTTGGTGAAATGCAGTTTCGCTGGTTTTGCTCTGATCCTTACCCGTGAGGCCTAGCCATTTGATCTAACATGGTCCCTAGGTGATTCAGATACTGGCTAAAAGGTTTTAGACCACTGTTCAAAGCCAGCCTGGGCGCAAAAGGACCTGAGACTCTTTATCTCCAATTAACCTCTAGAAAACGGGAAGTGGGGCTTGGCTCAAGGATAGGGCAGTAGCCTTGAGCTGAAGAGCCCAGGGACAGTGTCCAGGACCAGGGGCAGGGTGGTAGCCTTGAGATGAACAGCTCAGGGACAGTGCCCAGGCTGAGTTCAAGCCCCATGATCCACCCCCCCCCAAAAAAAAAATGCTAACCAAGAGCCAGGAGTTTGGCCTAGTGGTAGAGTGCTTGCCTAGCGTGCAAGAAGACCTGGGTTCAATTCTTTGGTACCATATACATAGAAAAGCCAGAAGTGGTGCTATGGCTTAAGTGGTAGAGCATTAGGCTTGAGGAAAGCCCAAGGACAGTGGTCAGTCCCTGAGTTCAGTCCCCAGGACTGGCAAAAAAAAAAAGCCAACCAAATAAAAAGCCTACATTAACATAAATTCAACAGAAAGCCAGGTGACATATACCTGTAATCCCCACATGGAGAGGCAGGAGGATTGAGTTGAGTCCACCCTGAGATGTGTAGGAAGATCTTGTCTCAAACTTTCAAAAACAAGTAAATAAAAAGATAGAGAAAGTAGGTGATTATTACTTACAAAAGAAAATCAATAAGTGAGTGAGTGAGGTGGATGTATATCAGTGAAGAAAGTCCATGAGCAGTTGAAATCATAATCATTGGATGTTTGACCTGTTCATCAAGGTAGACGGGCAAATTTTAAAAACCATATGCATTTGCTTCTGTGATACTGACTTCAAAGTTTATAGTTGCAACATCATGGTGAAAGAGACTTAGGGAATCTGCAACAATAAATTATAAAAGGAAACAACAATCTGCAAGCCAGGTGTTAGTGGCTCATGCCTGTAACCCTAGCTATTCAGGAAGCTGAGATCTAAGGATTGTTGTTATAAGCTAGCACAGGCAGAAGAGTCCATGAGACTCTTCTCTCTAATTAACCACCAAAAATATCAGAAAT
>NC_143511.1:28641182-28691182 GCF_031878675.1 Megascapheus bottae
ATGATGAGACAAAGGACAAAAGGTGAATCAAGGTAACCGGGATAATCACAAGACAATATGTTGGAAGTGAACTTTACAACTTGGGGGATGGAGGGAGGGAAAATGGGAGAAAACCATGGGAGGGGGTACCAAAGTTCAAGAAGAAATGTGCTCACTCCCTTACGTATGTAACTGTAACCCCTTTGTGCATCACTCTGACAATAAAATTAAATTTAAAAAATAAATAAACTAGGGCTGGGAGTTTGACCTAGTGGTAGAGCGCTTGCCTAGCATGCACAAAGCCCTATGTTCTATTTCTTGGCTACCACATACACAGAAAAAGCTGGAAGTGGTTCTGTGGCTCAAGTGGTTGAGAGCTAGCCTTGAGAAAGCTCAAGCTCCACACCCAGGCCCTGAGTTAAAGATCCAGGACTGGCAAACAAACAAGTAAACCAGCTGAGTATATTTCTTCACCCCAACATTTATAGTTTGTTCATTTCTTCCCAAGACAATCACATCATTTGAATCCAGAAAGCCATTTCATAAAGATGCCTGTATTTGAGGTGGACAACCCAAACTGTATTAACACCCAACTGTAGTGGACAATCAGATACTCAAAAGCAAATGAAGACTCAGATAAATTCAGTGAAGATACGTTTAGCATCTGCTACATTTCAGGCAATGTTCTGTTTACCTGACATGCAACAGTGCCAACAATTAGGAATCTATTTGCAGAGAGGCAAGTGAAAAGTGAAGTTGGTACACTTTATAAACGAAATGACTGCTACACAGATAAAGTTCTAAAACAGAAGGAAATGAAGGACTGATTCATTTACTCATTCCATTGACATTTTCTGAACATATGCTGCAACGGGCCAAAAACTAAATGCATGAAAATTTTCCTGCAGAAAAGAAAAGAGACTGTAGAGAAAAGAACTGCATATGTACATAGGTTCCCAAAAACATCACGTAGTATTCAATATATTCTAAAACATCCCAACTGGAGTAAAACACTGGAAGGAGAAAAGTAGTCAATGTAGTTAAAATTTAAATTGATTGTTATGTATATTGGATAGAATTAATATAAGGTGTGTGTATATAATTCATATGTGTGCAGAAAAAACTAAAGTAGATTTATAAAAGTTCAACCCCTGGGCTATTTGAATGTATTAGGTGTTTTAGAAAAGCCCTAAACCCCTTCTGGAATTTAATGGTTAGCTGATGGAAGTGTCTGACCTTCCTGGCACCAGCCAAATTTCTGGAGCAAGCTTGGATAGAGTCAGATAGGGCTCTTGACAGATAGTGAATTACCTTTCCTTTCCCCAGGCTGGGGGAACTTTGGCAGTGATGGCTCTTTCTCACCCAGTAATCCACATGGTAGGAGAAAATGGACATACATCAGACACAATGTAACTACATCTCATTATTCTAATTCTTTCTTTCCAATAGAGAAGATTTAGGCCATCATCTTCCTGAAAGATTCAGGCATGAGCCAAATCTCCAGAGAATCGAAAGTAGAAGCAGGAATTATTCCTTTTATAAAAAGTTCATGCTCTTTTTTTCTGCCTCTGCTTTTGCTTCTTTTCTTTCTCCTTCGCCTTCTTCTCCTTCTGGTTCTAATCATGGAGGTTTAACTCAGGGCTGGATGCTATACTTGAGCTCTTTTTGATCCAGGCTAACAGTCTACCACTACAGCCACAGTACCACTTCCAGGCTTTTTAATGGTTAATTGGAAATAAGAGTCTCACATACTTTCCTGCTTTGAGCAGCAGTCCTCCTATTTCAACCTCCTGAGTAGCTAGGATTACAGGCGTGAGTCACCCATGTATCTCAGGAAAACAAGTCCTCCAGAATGGGGTAATAGTCACAGGATTGGTTTTGTTGTTGCTGTTTTTGTTGTACGTTTAATCTTTAAGTAGTTGCTTAGTTTCAATCCCATCCATGCACTAAAGTTAACATACTGTAACAACTGTTACATACAGTTACAAGCTTTTCCATTTTATCTCATCTAGGACTCTAAGATGTAATTTTCTCACCAAACACCTACCAAATGAAAAATCCTTTGAAGTATGAGGCTAAGGAAGGAGAATGAGTGAGATTTTTCAGAAGAGCCAGCTTATTGCATTCAGCTCTGTTAAAGAAAATCTGATTTTGTATATCTGACACCACATTTATTTTTACTGAACGTAGACTTATGCACACATACTTCTCATTCCTTTCACCACTAATGAGGAAGATTATAACCTCATCCAGCTCTCCCTGGATCATAGCAATAGCAAAACACTACCAAATATAGCCATGTCTAACCATTATGAATATCTTTAAGCTTAGCGAACAGAGTGGCAAGAGCTAGAACTATAATTAGCTAGTTAATCAGTCTGGCTTGGAAGACACACCATACGTCCCATTCCTACACTGAATATCCAGTAGATGACTAATAGCTGTTAAAAATCTGGAGCCACCATTCTTGACTGACTCATTATAAATTAACAATAACACTGTCACCCGCTGCTTACCCCCAACATAGTAAAGATTTGTACAGACCATGTTCATAAATTTACAAATAATCCCCATGAATTTAAAGCTTAGAAATTTGCCTTATCCAACTCCAATTATGTCTTCTCCTTTATAAGGTACAGTTTTACAAGTTGAATATGAATATATTTATTGATCTGTCATTATTTACATGGTCTACAAAAAAGGAGTTTATGTGTAATCTGGTTTGTTGAAATATTGACATGACTTTCCTTTTTATTTTATTTTGTTCTTTTTTTGATTGTGGGGCTTGAACTCAGGGCCTGGGCACTGTCCCTGAGCTCTTTTGCTCCAGTCGAGCACTCTACTATCTTGAGCCACTGCTCTACTTCCCATTTTCTGATGATTAATTGGAAATAAGTGTCTTAGGGATTTTCCTGCCTGGCCTGGCTTTGAACTTTGGTATTCATATCTCAGCCCCCGGAGTAGCTAGGATTACAGGCATGAGCCACTGGCTCTCGGCTAATGATTTTCTAGCTCCTTTTTACTGCTTAGCACAACATGTTGGTGTAAACATATAGACCCCCTTAGAGATGTTGGTCTATTCACCTTCTTGTGGCTCTTGTTAAAGGCCTGGAATCTATAGAGTGGTGTTCTTGATGCACAATGGGCTCTGATGCTCTACAAGAAGAAAATCATTCTTTGTAATCCTGAGTCATTTCGGTACTTATTCCTGAGAGAGAGTCATCTCTCCTTTCCAAAGGTGGGCCCCTCCAAAGTAGTTCTTAGAAAGGCTTATATTTAAGAAAACTTAGCACTAGAGATTATTGCTACTTTCCAGTAAGCTTTTGCCATAACTCTGGCCAAATTCCAGGCCAGATGATTGCCTTCTTATCTGTCTGTCCCTACAATTTCAATTCAATAAAATATAATTGTCTTTCCTATCATAAAAAATATGATTGTCTTTCCTAAACAAAAAGCCCTTTGACCATAGAGGCAACCAAATTAGTGGCAAAGCATTTGAATAGGAAGATTCCCACAGAGAAATGTATTCATTCTGCAAGCACCCAGTAAGTGTCGACCTCCAGGACCTCTGAGGACTGAGTAAGATCTAATCCCTTTCATCATCTCAGCTTCTTCACAGACTACATCTTTGTCCCTGCAGAAAAATTATTGGTGTTTTCCCCCCTAAGGTAAGAATGAGGTTCTTCACCATTAAAAGTATACAGCTGGGCGCCAGTGACTCATGGCTCTCATCCTAGCTACTCGGGAGGCTGAGATATGAGGACTGCAATTCAAAGACAAGCAGGAAAGTCCCAAACAGTCTCATCTCCAATTAACCACCAAAAGACAGGATGTGGACTATGGCTCAAGCAAAAGAACTCCAGCCTTGGAGTTCCCATCCTCATATCAGATAAAATAGATTTCAAACTAAAATTAGTGAGAAAAGACAAAGAAGGTTACTACATACTACTAAAGGGATCTTTCCTCCAGGAGGACGTAACCATCCTAAATACCTACACACTGAATACCGGAACTCTGAACTTCATCAAGCAAACTTTAATTTCACTGAAACCATACATAGATTGAAACACAGTGATTGTTGGTGACTTTAACATACCACTCTCACCTTTGGACAGATCAACAAGGCAAAAACTCAACAGAGAAACCTTAGAATTGAATAACTATATAGACCAACTAGATCTAACAGACATCTGCAGATTATTCCACCCAGCAACAACACAATATACGTTTTTCTCAGCAGCACATGGAGCATTTTCCAAAATAGACCACATTTAAGGCCATAAAACAAACCTGGACAGATTCAGAAACACTGAAATTATTCCCTGCACTCTCTCAGACCACAAGGGTATCAAATTGGAACTAAACACACAACTCCACCAACGAAAACCCTGTAACTCATGGAGATTGAACAACACATTGTTGAATCACCAATGGGTCATGGAAGAGATCAGAACATAAGTCCAACAGCTTATGAAATTTAACAAAAAGGAGCACACAAAATACCAGCTTCTTTGGGACACGGCAAAGGCAGTACTCAGAGGAAAACTCATAGCTCTGAGTGCCTATAATAACAAATTGGAAAAATCGCAAACCAACAACTTAATGTGTCACCTTAAGCTCCTAGAAAAAAAGCAGCAAACCAACCCTAATCCCACTAGAAGGAAGAAAATTATTAAAATCAAAGCAGAATTAAATGAATTGGAAACCAAAAAAACTACAGAAAGAATCAACAAAACAAGGAGTTGGTTCTTTGAAAGAATTAACAAAATTGACAAACTGTTAGCAAATCTTACCAAAAAAAGAAGGGAGCATACCAAAATAAACAAAATCACAGACAAAAAATGGTAATATCACGAGAGAAATTACCAAGATCCAGAGTATCATGAAGGAATACTTCTCAAACCTTTATGCCAACAAATCTGAGAATCTAGAAGAAATGGATGAATTCCTAGCCAATATTAACATACCCACACTGAACCAAGAAGAACTAACCCAACTAAACAGGCCTATTTCAAGCACTGAAATAGAAATGGCAATAAGAGAACTTCCACCTAAGAAAATCCCAGGGCCAGATGGATTCACAGCTAAATTCTATAAGGTCTTCAAAGCAGAGCTCACACCAATACTCCTCAAGCTCTTCAACGAAATTGAAAATGAAGGTTCTTTACCAAACTCATTCTATGAAGCCAGTATAATCCTCATCCCCAAACCAGACAGAGATTCATCAAAGAAAGAGAACTATAGACCTATATCTTTGATGAACATCGATGCAAAACTTCTCAACAAAATACTGGCCAACTGTCTACAACAACTCATCAAAAAAATTATACACTATGATCAAACAGGATTCATCACAGGGAGGCAAAGCTGGTTCAACATACTCAAATCAATTAATATAATTCAACACATCAACAGGAGCAAGGACAAAATTCACATGATTGTCTCAATAGATGCGGAAAAGGCATTTGACAAGATCCAATACCCCTTTATGTTAAAAGCTCTGGAGAAACTAGGAATCCATGGAACATTCCTCAATATAATAAAGGCTGTGTATGGCAAACCCACAGCTAGTATTATACTTAACGGCGAAAACCTAAAACCACTCTCTCTAAAATCAGGAATGAGACAAGGATGCCCACTCTCTCCACTCCTCTTTAACATAGTATTAGAATTCCTAGCCAGTGCAATAAGGCAAGAATCAAGCATAAAGGTGATCCAAATAGGGAAAGAGGAAGTAAAACTTTCCCTCTTTGCAGATGACATGATCCTGTATTTAAAGAACCCTATCGACTCTACTCCCAAGCTCCTTGAGCTGATTCAAAAGTTTGGAAGGGTAGCAGGGTGTAAAATTAACCCTCAAAAATCAACTGCCTTCCCCTACGCCAACAGTGAGAGGAATGAGGCAACAATCAGGAAAGCAACTCCTTTTGCAATAGCCTCAAAGAAACTAAGGTATACCTAGGAATTAGCTTAACTAAGAATGTAAAGGACCTTTTAGATGAAAACTTTAAAACCCTGAAAAAGGAAGTTAAAGCAGAACTGAGGAAATAGAAAAACCTCCCATGCTCCTGGATTGGAAGAATCAACATCGTGAAAATGACAATCTTGCCAAGGGTTATCTACAAATTCAATGCAATATCCATCAATATCCCAATGTCGTTCTTTAAAGAAATAGAAGAGGCAATCCAAAATTTCATATGGAATAATAAAAGACCCCGTATAGCAAAAACACTTCTTAGCAGAAAGAACAGCCCAGGAGGAATTTCAATACCAAACTTTAGACTCTATTACAGAGCTATAATAATCAAAACAGCTTGGTACTGGCACAAGAATAGGCCTGACGACCAGTGGAATAGAACTGAGGACCCAGATATTAAACCACAGACCTATGGCCACCTAATCTTTGACAAGGGAGCCAAAAAAATAGAATGGAAGAAAGACAGCCTCTTCAACAAGTGGTGCTGGCAGAACTGGTTAAGCACCTGCAGAAAACTAAAGTTGGATCCTTCTTAGTCACCCTGTACTAGAATTAACTCCAAATGGATCAAAGACCTGGAGGTAAAAGCTGACACACTGAAAACTTTACAAGAAGGAATAGGAGATACACTAGGCCTCCTTGACACAGGTCGAAACTTTCTTAATAAGGACCAAGAATCACAACAAATTAGAGAAAGGCTGGATAAGTGGGACTGCATTAAACTGTGGAGCTTTTGTATGGCAAAGGATATAGATAGTAAATTAAGTAGGAAGCCTACAGAGTGGGAGAAGATCTTCACCAACCAAACAACGGACAAAGGCCTCATATCTAAAATATATCAACAGCTCAAAAAATTGAATCACTCCAAAACTAATCTCCAAAGAAACAACCATCCCATTAAAAGATGGGCCAAAGACTTAAAGAGTCTTCTGTGAAGAAGAAATAAGAATGGCCTATAGACACATGAAGAAATGCTCAGCATCTCTGGCCATAAAAGAAATGCAAATCAAAACAACTCTAAGATTCCACCTCACTCCAGTTAGAATGGCCAGGATCAAGAAAACTAATAACAACAGATGCTGGAGGGAATGTGGCCAGGAGGGATCACTACTACACTGTTGGTGGTAGTGCAAACTCGTTTAAGCACTATGGAAAGCAGTATGGCAGTTCCTCAAAAGACTAAACATAGAGCTCCCCTATGACCCAGCAATTCCACTACTTGGCATTTACCCAATCATCCAGAAACTAGGGCATACTAAATCTACTAGCACAACAATGTTCATTGCAGCACTATTCACCATAGCAAAGATATGGAACCAACCTAGATGCCCCTCAGTTGATGAGTGGATCAACAAGATGTGGTATTTGTACACAATGGAATTCTATGCTGCTTTCAGAAAGAATGACATTGCCCCATTTGTTAGGAAATGGAAAGACTTAGAAAAGATCATATTAAGTGAAGTAAGCCAGACTCAAAAGAATTTAGGCTCAATGGTTCCCTCATTTGTCATAATCAGTAGAAACCTTGGGCTCTCCTAGCAGAGATTTGCAATAAAGCAAAACCTTGATACAAAAGGCCATATAGTAGGACGCTGAATGAAAGGATCTCTAGGATATAGAAACATAAGCCATATAATGAACAATTGTTGTCCTTAATGTACTATGTTATCTCTCATCTCTTTTGCTATCCCTTGGTTATCTCATATTGTTACAGTATCTCACTTTGTTATCTGATATATCGGATATATTTGTATTTGGTTATTTGAAATTGGATAGGGAAGGGGGGAAAACAAGATGAGGGGTGGGGGTGGGGGGAGGGAAATGGGGACCAAGACATGTGAAAGGGTATCAATGTGTGGGAATTAATGCACCATCTATCTGGCAAATATCATGTAACCCGTCTATTAATTACAATAATATATATATATATGTATATATATCTCCAGCCTTGAGCAAAAAAAAGCTCAAGGAAAGAACCCAAGCCCAGGATCGGCGCACATGTACACACACTCATATAATAGAAGGAAATTTGATGCTTCCTAGAATCATCATTCCTATTGATGAGATTTCATATAACTAGGAAATTTTCTCTTTCTTTATCACTTTCCCTTCCTTTTTTCTTCCTTCTTTCCTTCCTTCCTTTCCTTCCTTCCTTCCTTCCTTCCTTCTTTCCTTCCTTCCTTCCTTCCTCTCTCTCTCTCCCTCACTCCCTCCCTTCCTTCTTTCCTTTGCATCTTGTTTTTCTAACTCAGCATTTCTCCAGAAGACCATTGTTCTTTGATGTTTGGAAATTCTACATTGTGGGAAGAGAATTGGTGCATTGTAAGATATGGACTATCATTGCTGGACTACATGGAGAAGCCAGATGCTGCCGACTCTTCTCCAGGGACAAAACCATTGATCTGACTTGCACTTACTATAGTCTGAAACCCTGTTTGTATTTTTGTTGTGGTGGTGGTTGACTGTAGATATTGAGACTAAGAAGCCACTTACAGTTTTCTAAACAGACAGGGAGAAACACAATCCTCCTCGGATCGGGTTTTCGGTGCTTTGTAATGAATGGTGGTTTAACACTGGACTAGGTATTTGGATTTAATGTTGATGGTGAATTAACTTTTCTTTTCCACTTTCTATATTTTTCTTTCCCCAGGCAAGAATATTGGAGATAGATTTTGATCTAAGATCATTTTGAACAAATCTACATTTCTGCTTACGTTCAGTTATTCTTACTGATTTTTTGGGGGGGCGGGGCAATCGTGGAGCTTGAACTCTGGGCCTGGGCACTGTCCCAGAGTTTTTTAGCTCAAGGCTGTTACCCTACCCTTGAGCCACCACCCTTCTTCCCCTTTTCTAGTGACTAATTGGAGATAAGAGTCTCAGGGCCTTTAGTGCCTGGGCTATCTTTGAACCAGGATCCTCAGATCTCAGCCTCCTGAGTAGCTAGGATTATAGGCATCTCTTAGTGAATTTTTACATCACCATGTGGTATGCAACGAGAAAGCTAAGTGGCCTCTCCTTAGAAACACATTGATATGCACACACATAGAACTCTGTGTGTGTGTGTGTGTGTGTGTGTGTGTGTGTGTGTGTGTGTGTGCTGGGCCTGGTCACTATTTCTGAGACAATTTTGCACAAGGCTAGCATTCTATTACATGAGCAGGTTTGCTGGTTAATTGTAGATAAGATTCTCATGAACTCTGAACCTCGATCCTCAGATCTCAGCTTTCTGAGTAGCTAAGATTAGAGGAGTAGCCACTGATGCCCAGCGTCACTTTCCCAAGTAATTTTAGGAGATGTAAAGCCGCCACCTTGCAAAGCCTTTGCTATAGATCTTGGGTTAAAATTCTGCTTTCAAATTAGTGTTGTGGGTTTGTTTTTCCTTTTTGGTTATAAATTTCATTAAGCATGAATGTGGTTGATAAAAATCTGACCTGGGGAGGCTTTAGCTCCTTAGCTTCTTATCCTGTGGGTAAATGATCCAGACACCGCTAACCTTTTCCAAGTACCCTATTCTCTTGTCACTGTCTTCCCATGTGATTGTGCCAACCCATTACTTTTCTTTGTTTTAATTATAGATGTTGATAACAGTGGAGTCATATTACTCAACAGAAGATCAGAGATGTCCCACCCGCATCTCCTACTTACCCATCAGTCTTCAGCTGCTCAAGAGAACCTAGCAAAGCCTTTAAAGCCAGCGGATTCCTTCCTCATCCCTGGCTGCCTCTTCAAGCATATTCTGTCTGCAAAAAACAAAAGAAATTATATTTACAAAAGCCTTGGTGAGCAAAGCAAAGGACTCCTGGAAGGGAAAAGGAAGATCTCGTATTCTATCAAGCAAAACCATAAATATCTAGAGACATTGCTCCAGTAAATCCCTTTTTCCCACCTCCTCCCCCTACCCCATCCCCCTTTCCTACTACACTTATCCTGATGCACATACTCAAGTCAACAAGACCACATCCTCCCCCCAACCTCCATATGCATACTTGAGAAAGCATCTAAGGTCATTTATTAGTCACCATCCTCCAAGCGATTTATCAGTCTTTCTTCCAAATGTGTAGTGTATGCTTGCAGGATGAAGTCCCCTGTTAGGAAAGTAGTGATTTTTCCATAGCATCACATGTTAAGGAGAGCATATATGGCTGCCTCCCACATCTTTGCTATTCCAAGTGGGTTTCTTGGATCTGCAGCATCAGCACCACCTGAGAGCTTGTTAGAAATGCAGAATCTCCTATATGAGACAGCATCCTCAGGTGACCCAAGGCCTAGTAAAGTCACTCCATTGTTATCTGCGTGTCCTGTGACCCACTCCAGAGTTGCCTTGAGGTCCCACACATACAATAGCATCCTGGAGCCCATTGCCTCTTTCTTCCTTTGCCCTGAGTCCCAAACGGAAGAGTACATTGATTTAGGGCTAGATGGGTAGATTCTTCCTTAGATAAAAGTTTTTTTTTAAATCTACTCACTGTTCATAGCTGTGACTGAACCTCTGGAATTCCAAATAAGTATTCAGGTTCTGAGATTCCTTGACTTGCTTGATTTCTTCTTTTCTCCACCCGCATACCTATGGCTTTGGTGAGGAAGGGTAATTGGGTAATTTAGCATGTGTCATTATTAAATATGTCAGGCATTGTGTTAACATATTCTCCTCTCTCTCTCTCTCTCTCTCTCTCTCTCTCTCTCTCTCTCTCTCTCTCTCTCTCTCTCTCTCTCTCTCTCCTTTCTGTCCTTTTTGGGTGGAACTGGTGTTTAAAATTAGTAGTCCCTTGTTACTTAAAGGCCCTACCACTTAAGCCTCACCTTCAGTTTATTTCGTTTTAGGTTATTTTTCAAATACAATTTCAAATTTTTGCCCAGGCTGGCCTTGAATTGAATTCCTTCCAATCTATGTCTTCCAAGTGGCTGACAGACAGATAGATTATTTTTGTTTGATGACTGAATAACTTGTCCAAGATTTCATAGCTTATTAGGACAGGAATGATCAAGCTTTGGTTGCAGTGACCACTGTACCAAGAGGCCTTTGCTTTTGAGCTTTTGAGGTGATTTTTTGTGATCTTTTTTCCTATATGCTCAGGGTCAAGATTATCTATCTATCTATCTATCTATCTATCTATCTATCTATCTATCTGTATGTCTAAATAAATTATATATCTCAAACTCCTCTGATACATAGATACAAATGCAAAGGGATATATTTTCCTCATGCAGCCCACATTTGGAAGTTATTACTCATCAGCAAACTCTAATGCAGGGTGGTATGTGCAATAGCAGAGGTGCTATGGGGTGCTATGAGTGCTGATTAGAAGAGCATCTAACCCCTGGGTGTGAGCTTAAGTTTGCTTGGAACCTTGACACTGTCACTGAGACCTGAGGAAAGATGGGAAGAGGTATATTTTAGCAGACAAAACAGGTGAGAGACCTCTGTTGGTGTGATTGCTCCAAGGAAGGTAGAGAAATTCAGTATAACAGCAGTGAAATGAATGAGGGATGGAGGATCAGAAATGGGATGGGGAAAGGCCCCCGCAAAACATGGGAGTATAGAGAAAATTGGTAGCCCCACACAGGGAAGTTGGTCCTCAATCCTAGAGACAAAAGAATGCCACTGAAGTTTCCAGCCAGAAACAACACAATCATCGTGCTTTGGAAGAATCAGTTTGCACATGATTCTGGGCTAAAGAGAAAGCCTGAAAAGAATCATGGAGAAATGCTAATGTTCTACTTCTGGTCTCCATTGTCCTTTATAGGTCTGTTGTCAAGATACTTCTGGTTTGTAGACAATCAAAACGTTTGCCCAAGCTGGAATCACGCCATATTTTAAGGGAAACATGAAAGAACAGCTCATGTATCTGCTATCAAAACCAATTGGGAATGAAATTGGCAAAAGCAAGATGATCCTGCGCCACCAAGGTCAGAAGAGAATATCAAAAAAAGGAAAAACCAGGAGAGGACTAACTCAGACCCCTACTGTGGCACGCACAAGTTTAGCACTATTCTGAAGCATGTTACCTGGCTGGGCAGAGTTGTTTTTTAGAGAATACAGAATTTTCCATATATCCAGTGAATAGAAATCAAGGCACAATACGTGTATCCCAGAAGCATTTCCAAGCCCTTCCAAGGTCTCACTATGTTGTACTGCCCATATTCCTTTCCAAGAAGCATGGAACTTTTGCTAAGTACCTCTGGCAGGATCAATGGCTAGCAGTGAATTTTCTAGGTCACAAGGAACACGCATCTTCATTGTTGATTAGTGTTGCTGGAAAATGATTGCAGCATGCTACATTCTCGCCTACATCATGCAAATTCCCCTGCTCTACTAACCAATGAATGTCGACTTTGTTGTCTTTACCCATCAGGTCCGCAGTCTGCCACACCTTGTTTATGATTTCAGTGTTCTCCTTTTCTCCAAAGCAAATTTTAGAAAGGAAGAAAAAAAATCAGATGTGGATAGAATCAGCTTGGGTAGATGAAGGCAATGGGAAATAATCAGTATTTTGAATGGAATGACTCTCCAAGATCACATTTTGACACATCTAGCATTCCTGGCTCGTGCCCACTAAATGCCAATAACTCCTTTGATATTGTGACAATCGAAACATTTCATATGTCTATCTCTACTGGCATCAAGAGTGTGTGTCATGGAGAATCACTGGTTAGATGGCTCAATCTTCTTATCGACACTTGACTTTCACTCCAGACCCATCCTGAGAAAATGTCTCAAATCCTTTTGAAAAAGATAACCTAAAACATAAATTGAGTCTCAAGAACTCTGAGTTAGTTCCCCCAACTACCACCCCAAATTCCATTAAGTATTTATGGCTGAAAAGAAGATGGTCCTTATTGAAATCATAAGTCTTAGATGCAAAAGACAGATCTATAGTTGGTAACCATATTCAAGTTGTAACACTGCCCTTGAGAACAGGGGTAAAGTGAGAATGTTGTGGGTTTGTACAATCTGAAAAGTCTCTGAGGCAGACACTGGAAACAACAATGAGAATCTGGGAAGAGTGGGATAGAAATACAAATTGGTATTCAAGTATATTGGAGGAAAATGCAGATTCTTTCTTTATGGGTCCAGGAAGAATGGCTTTCAAACAAAAGGTCCTACTTGAGTTGGGCATTTGAGGCTGGATAGTATTTAAAGCAATGCAGAAGATAAAGACCTCGTGGACAGGGCCATTTTGCATAGTTCCTCTGGCTGCCCATTCAGAGTCTTTCAGGTGGCAGCAACCTTGCAATCTGTCGTTAAGCAATGAAACTCTAGTTAAACTACAAAATACCCTCACTTCTCCCCCAGCATGGACTCTGAAAACCTCTTGGACTATCAAATATCCCTCAAATAGGGAAACATTTAGGCCCCCTCTCTCTCCATGTGGTCACATCAAGAGAAAGATTTTATTAGGGGACCCATTTGATCTAAACAACTGCTTGTCTCTTTTGAACAAAGAACATGGGCTTCAAGCTGATAGCCATTTACAATGATTAGAACAGAAAAAAAATCTCTGAGCATAGGCTTGGGGAATTTATATCAGCCTCCCTGACCATGGCAGCTCAGTGCAATCTTCCAGGGTACACATATACATACGTGTGTGTGTGTGTGTGTGTGTGTGTGTGTGTGTGTGTGTCACACCAAGGTGATTCTAATGGAAAACCGTAGATTCCCAAACATGAGTCAACAGGAGACCACTGACACCACATAGAGTGGGAGAAGCAGGTTGAGAATTCATAAATACCCATGTTTGCAGAATAGACCTGTAGTTTTCTGGAATTCAAGAAGAGGTTTAATTTTCTTTCACCACTAAATCTACGTTGTATTACTTTGCCTACCTTGAAAGTATGTCACCTCATGACTAAAGAGGAAGAGGTAGATCATAATACCTTGTGAGGAATTAAATATAGTAAATCATGACTTAGTATCATATTAAGCAAACCCATGAATTTAAGAGTAAGGCAGGTGAGGAATGCCAGAAATTTTTACAACATGATGGCTACCTTGATAAATAGATTCCAATGCAATTACTGCAAAGTAGGTCCATGGGTAACATCTACTTTCTATAGTCACCTTAGATTACTGCTTCCTTCTCCAAAGTATTTTTCTCTCCCCTATTAAAAAAATCTTCATTTTTAAAAACCCTGGCATAAAAATTTATCCTTCACTGTCATAGAAAATGCTACAAAATGTTTAATGTGTTCTATAAAAATATTCACACTGGGGCTGGGAGTTTTGCCTAGTGGTTAAAGTGCTTGCCTAGCATGCACGAAGACCCGGGTTCGATTCCTTGGTACCACATACATAGAAAAAAGCTGGAAATGGTGCTGAGGCTCAAGTGGTAGAGCTCTAGCCTTGAGAAAGTCCAAGGACAGTGCTCAGGCCCTGAGCTCAAGCCCAGGACTGCCAAAAAAAAATATTCACACTGCTTTCCACACTGTGGATATATTAGGAATATTCTTTTTTGTGTGTGAATTTGGTCTCGTTCTCCACTGACACAGAGCTTTCAGTTATGCCTTGTCAGTGACTTGTAAGGTATCTAATCCATGTAAGGCTGATCTTTTCAGTCTTGATTCCTAAGAGACTGAAATAATATCGGATGGCAGGGCCAGATTCTTTATAAGCTTGCTGTACCACATGGAGCATCTCTTCACACAGGACAGAAAAATGGTCCATCCATGACAGCCTAACAAGCAGGTGGTGATAGTAAAGGAGAGACACTATCACAGTAAAGATGCTGGTTGTGTTTCTGGGAGTCCAGGAAGAAAGCTGAAATGGTTTTTGGGAAGTCTCCAACACTCATCTGTCATCCTCGATTAATAACAGGTGGTGGTTGTCTCTCATCTGAAGACACATTACATCATTCCAGTGAGTAGTCTGTGTTGGCTGTGAGAGAAGCACTCACTCCATGGGTTTTGCTGCAATGAAAATGACCTCACCCAAGACAGAATCATTATTGGAACTGGTGGAGAAAGGGGGATATCTCATTTGTCATGGACTAGCACACTGTCTGAAAAAGTCACATGAAAACAATCTCAGTTCTAACCAATACACAGAATAATGTTTCCCTTTCTCAGAGTAGCAGGATTTGAAACACCCTACCAATGACCAAACCCACCTGTGCTACAACTGTTTCTGTGACTCAAACCTTTTTCCATCCCTGGCAGGTCTTCCTGCCTGCCCTTAAGTGACGTCAGTTGGCGGTGAGGATAGAGGACCTGCCAGACAAATGGTGACAAGGCATGACGAAAGAGGAGGAAATGATTTTTCTCACAGGCTTTGCCCATAAGTTGCCTCATATCCAGGACTGTTTTACTGATGAGTGACTCTGTGGGTTAAGTTTTAAATATAATGAATAAGATCCTTCCAGATAACTGGCATTGACCTAGAAATTTTAATTTCTTTCAAAACCTCCTGGGACAGAACCTGAAAGTGACCTTCACAATGAGATTTGTCTTTGCCTCTTAACAATCCAGGTGGGCCACCCTAAACAGGCCTCTGTTCCCACATAGTGATCATAGTTCTGTGGAGAGTTTTCCTTGTTGGTCTGGAATGTGTGTGTGTGTGTGTGTGTGTGTGTGTGTGTGTCCAAGTCCTGGGGCTTGAACTCTGGGCCTGGACACTGTCCCTGAGCTGTTTTGCTCAAGGCTAGCACTCTACCACTTGAGCTATCGATTTCTTGGCGACTCTTAGAGACTTTCCTTCTCTGAACTAGTTTTGACCCATGTTCTCAGATCTCAGACTCCTGAGTAGCTAGGATTACATGTGTGAGCCACTAGTACCTAGTTAATATCATTTTAAAAAATGTAAAATAGCTGGATGGTATAACCCTAGCTACTCAGGAAGCTGAGATCTGAGGATTGAAGTTCAAAGCCAGCATTGGCAAAAAAGTCTGTGAGACTCTTGTCTCCAATAAAGCAACTCAGAAAAAGAAAAAATTGGTGCTGTGGCTCATGTGATAGAGTGCTAGCCTTGAGCACAAAGGCTGACCGACAGTGCTCAGGCCCGGGGTTCAGGCACCAGGACCGAAAAAAAAAAAAGGTCCATATAAAATATGTCTGCAGGAGGACTATGACCACCAATTTGCAACCTTGAGTCTAGATAAATGGGAGAAATACCACAGTGTGGTCACTACCCCACCCCCATGCTTTATTCTTGTATGGGTAATATTTAAGTGAGGCCTTCACAAATAATCTTGGCAATAGTTATCCATATTAACTTGTGATGATCCTTTGAAACTAAGAAGCTAGGAACAAGTTAATCTATGACTTGTTTTATGGCTCCTAGATCACGTGTTTTACTGAAGTGAAGAACACCCATTAGAAGGAGTGTCTTCTTCCCATTAATTAACTGAATGCAGACTCCATTAGGACAATGAAGTCCTTTGCAATAAGGCAGAAATTGTGGGTTCTTTCCCCTAGTATCCCTCACTGTAGAGATGAAAGGATTCCACAAAGTGTTCTTCCGAGAGAAAAGCTGAGATAAAATGAACATCTGCTTTTCTGTTTCATTTCCTCTAACTCTAAAGGGACCTGCCATACAACGATTCATAGAGTTTCTTGATTTTTTCCTTTTCCACTGAAACCCCCATCAAGTACATGCCACAGTAATTATTAGGGTGTTTTTAACTATCTTGTGGAGTATATTCCTGGCTTGAGGTTTCAGAAAATCCCTTCCCTTTATATGTACTTTAGGAAGTTATCAGAAGCCAAGATTCCACAGCAATCTTCACATGTTCCTGCATCATAGCAAGAAGAGCCATTTGATTGGTGTTCTGTGTAGTTAGGATACTTACATCAATCCTGAAGCCAGAAAATGTTTGTATAATAACAGAATAACAATTTGTTTCTTACTACTATTACATTTCAGCACAGGTTGTCAGGGTGTGAGCATGAGTTGTTCTGCTTCATGAGTCCAGCCAGAGACTTGGGAACTTTCCATCCAGTGACTTCAACCTCTTAATTCCAGTTCTGGGAATATTTTTCCAGTCTGTAATTCAGCAACGGGATTGCCAAAGCGAACAGAATTGAGTGTTCAAGGCTAGTGTGGGCTATATCACAAAAGGGCTATGTGGAAAGATTCAGGGAGTTCAATCTACACAGCTAAGAAGGCTTAAAGTTCAGAAGTTCATTGTCAAGATAGAGTGCCATTAAAAGGTGTTGAGAAGGAAGTGGAACTATGGCTCAAGTGGTAGAACACTAGCCCTGGGCAGAAAAGCTCAGAGATAGCACCCAGGCCTTGAGTTCAAGCCCTAAGGACAGGTGCACACACGAAACTGTTGTTGAGAAATATATACACAAATCTTATATAGCCAAACAAAATTTTCTTATACAACATAAGCAAAGTAAGTTACACTCTCAGACTGCCTACAAAAACTTAATGCTCAGGTAGGTGTTTATACCCTTGAACTATCTACAGAGGAGAATTGTTTTATTGTCAGCACGCTCTGAAAGTTATTCTGTTGGAGAGCTATATAACTTTCATTGCTGTGACTACCATTGTCTTAAGCTTTCCTAGACAATGGACCCTAGTTAATCTACATAGAGATTTATAGCTATTAGAAATTCCAGAGTAGGGCAGCATGACAAAAATGTAGATTCAGTTTCTGCCACTAATTTGGACATTGAAAAATGATCCACAGAAAGGTAAAGCCAGGGAGTCAAAAACATGTGCCAGCCAGGCCCAACTACTTTATCCCTATTTAATGCAAATTTATTGGGTCTATTTGTCAGAGCCCATCTGTGTTGGAAGCACTAACTTTGGATAGTTTCTACCAAAAATTCCCTGTGTTCACTGGATACTGATGAAATATGCTGTGATATTTGATTAATCAACCTAATAGATTACAACTGAGTGGATAGCCTCAAAATTGGGAACTCCGGGGAATTGCCTCTTTTTTGTTTTGTTTTGTTTTGTTTTGTTGTTGTTGTTGTTGTTGTTTAATTTTTTTATTGTAATTAGTAAAAGGGTTACATGATATTTGCCAGATAGAAGGTGCATTAATTCACATTCATTGATACCCTTTCACATGTCTTTGTACCCATTTCCCTCCCCCCCCACACCCCTCACCCGTCTTGGTTTTCCCCCCTTCCCTATCAAATTTCAAATAGCCAAATACAAATAAATTCAATATATCAGATAACAAAGTGAGATACTATACCAATATGAGATAACCAAGGGACAGCAAAGGAGATGCGAGACAACATAGTACATTAAGGACAACAATCATTCATTATATGGCTTTTGTTTCAATATCCTGGAGGTCCTTTCAATTAGCTTCACATTATATTGCCTTATGTATCAAGATTTTGCTCTATTGCAAATCTCTGCTAGTAGAGCCCAAGGTTTCTACTGATTATGACGAATGAGGGAAACCATTGAACCTAAGTTCCTTTGAGTCTGGCGAATTGCCTCTTTTGATACTGAATGTTTATATGTTCACTCATTCCCTGTATTTTTGTAGTTTTTTTTTGTTTTTAGTGGTGATGGTGGTTATGGGACTTGAACTCAGGGCCTGGATGTGACACTCAGCCTTTTTGTGTTCAAGGCTAGCTCTCTACCACTTAAGTCACAACACTACAGCTTTTGAGTGGTTAATTTGGAGATAAGAATCTCACAGGGACTTTTCTACCTGGGCTGGCTTCAAACCTCAATTCTCAGATCTCAACTTCCCGAATAGCTAGGATTTCAGGTGTAAGCCACCAGCAGCTGGCTTATTTCCTATATTTTTGTGAACTGAAGTTTTTTCTCTTTGTTTCACTTATCTCCTGAGTATTTTGGTTATATTCTCCATTTTTTCTCCCTCTCCCTTTTTCAAGGGGGGCTTGGTTTGTTTGAGGTTTTCATTTTTGTTTTTTGTTTTAGTTTCTTAAAGTGACGAGATAGTTTATATATTTTTATTTATTTAAGATCTTTCCCTTCATATATCTTTTAGCTTTTAAGATGATATTGCTTTGCAGTTCAGGGTGGCTTTGAACAAATGATCTTCCTGCCTCACCCTCACAAGTGCTGAAATTACAGGCATACACCATCATACACACACACACACACATACACACACACACACACACACACACACATAATGGAGATTTTTTTCTATTGTTTTGATGTGGGCACTCATTGCTCTGAAGTTATTCTTGGTAGGAATTTTTTTCTTTTTTCCATATATTTTTATTGTAATTAATGGAAGGGTTACATTATATTTACCAGACAGAAGGTGCATTACTTCACAAACATTGATACCCTTTCTCATGTGTTGGTTCCAATTTCCCTCCCCCTCACCCCTGCCCCTCATCTTGTTTTCCTCCCTTCCCTATCTGATTTCAAATAACCAAATATGCATATAAACAATATATCAGATAACAAGGTGAAATTCTTAGTAGGAATTTTATTATATTATATATTTTCATCATTTTAACCATTTCAAGAATTTTAAAAAAATGTCTCTCTTGATTTTTAACTTGGTTCATTGGTTGTTTAGAAGTAAGTTGCTTAATTTCCATGTATATGTCTGGTAGGTATAGTTTCCAAAATTTTTCTTATAACTACTTTTATTGTACTGTTGTCAGAAAAAAATACTGAATATGATTTTAGTATTTTAAAATTTATTAGCACTTGTTCTGTGGTCTGTGAAACAATTTTTTCAATATCCCACACACTGATTAAAAAACATCTAAATTATTGGAAGTTATTAGATGGAAAGTTTTTAAGTGTCTATTTGTCATAGGATGCAATTTAACTCTGCTGTTTGACAATTTTTATCTAGCTGACTAGTCTATCACTAAAAAGTGGGGCATTAAAATCTCCAACTACTATTGTATTGAAATCTAGCTCTCAGTAGAATTATTTCCTTGCTCTCTGTTTTATTAGATGCATGTTTTGGTTTGGATCTGAAAGGTCCCTATAGACTCATGTATTAAAGACTTGGTTGCCAATTGAGAAGATTGGGGAAATGATTGGATCCTGAGTGCTCTGAACAAATCAATGGATTAATTCCCTGGCAGTTTCAGAATGTGATGACAATGTTAGGAGATAGTAGAAAGTAAAATGTGGTGCTTCTCTCAGTCCTTCTCTGTATTTGCTTCCTGGCTGCCATGACATAAACAACTCTGTACTACCACATCTGCCATGACCATTGCCTCAACATGGCCTAAGACACAATGGAATCAACTCACCATGGACAGAACCCTCAGAAACTATGAGCCCAGGTAAACCCCTTCAGTTGTTTCTGTTAGTAAAATGTTTGTCTTACCTATCAAATACTAACACAGTGCATTTAAATTTGGAATTATTCCCTCCTGTGGAATTAATACCTTTATCATTAGATAATGATCTTTTCTCAGGTTTTTTTTTTTTTTTTTTTTTTGCCAGTCCTGGGCTTGAGCTCAGGGCCTGAACACTGGCCTTGGACTTTCCCAAGGCTAGAGCTCTACCACTTGAGCCTCAGCACCACTTCCGGCTTTTTTCTATGTATGTGGTACCGAGGAATCGAACCCGGGTCTTCATGCATGCTAGGCAAGCACTTTAACCACTAGGCCAAACTCCCGGCCCCTCTCAGGTTTTTTTTATTAAATGTATTTTATTGTCTTTTTGTAAATTTTATTTTATTGTCAAGGTGATATACAGAGGGGTAACAGTTACATATATAGGGTAGTAAGTACATTTCTTGTCAAACATTGTTACCCTCTGTTATCTTTAAATAGTTGTATACAAAGAGGTTTTGATTCAACATGTCAATGTATGAGTACAATGCATTTTGATCAGCATTGTCTATTACATCCTTCTTTTCTGTCCCTATGTCTCAACTCATACATCCGCTGGTGTCTTTTTGCTAGTTTTGATTTAAAAGTCTACTTTAACTAATATTTATAGAGCTGTTTCTGCTTTCTTTTGCACATTTGCATTTCCTGAACATATTTTCTCTCTCTAACCACTCTTGGACTCTAGGTTTTAGTGCATCTGGGGATTGAAATTTTACTTTCAGACTTGATCACAAATGAGCTTCAAAAATTCCATTCTTGGATAAATTTCCTCACGAGAAGTGAGTGAAACTTCTTATTGGCTCAATTTGGCTCCTTGTGAGAAACATAAGGATGGATACATACATACATACGTATATACATACATATATACATATGTATATAACAAATTATATATATATATAGCTAATTTTTGTTTTTCATATGGAATCTGATCTATTGGTATAGAGTTGCATCTCATACATTTTATCTCCCACATGCCAGTCTTTGGACTTGAACTCAGGGCCAGGGCACTGTCCTTGGACTCTTTTGCTCAAGGCTAGTGCTCTGCCACCTGAGTTACACCACTTCTGGCTTTTTCTGAGTATGTGATACTGGGGAATCAAACCTAGGGCTTCATGCATGCTAGATGAGCACTCTACCACTAGGCTATGCTCTCGACCCCTTCATTATCTTTTAATTTATTTATTCTCCTATTTTTATTAGTGCCAATCAATTGTGCAAGATTTCATCTTTCATATCTGTATACATACAATATGTCTTGTTAAGACTCACCCCTTCCACCATTCTTCTCTGTCCCTTTTCCAGTTCAATCTAAACAAGCTTTACTGTTCCATTTCCTCACACAAATATATTTTGACCACTTTCATGTTTGTTCACCATCTCTGTTCATTAATACCCACAGCAGAATTTGTTGAACATCCCTGTCCTGCATTTTTTAAAGTGTACGCTAAATTTTTCAACAGGGTTCCACCATGGTATTTCACATGTGCATTGAGAGTTCTTTCATCAGATTGACCCTGGTGCTTACTGTTGCTTTTCTTTCCCTGTCTTGGCTTCTCCTTATTATTCAATAGCTTTCCATGAGTTTCAATATTATGGCCATTCCATGGTGAACATGCCTGATCTTGTCTGATTTCTGAAGTATTTCATTCTTTTAATTATCATGTACCAATCCTGACCAACATTAGCGAGAATGAAGCTCAACAACAGCATAGGGGTGTAATGTGATGTGGGAAGAAAAAGAAAACAGAGTTTCTTAGCCTCTCCTAGCCTTAGTTTATTTATCTGTTTGTTGAAGAATGTAGTATTTATCTCACAGAGGCTGTGACTCATATATGTGAGAAATTCAAAAACTAAACTGCTATTTTTTTTCCATTATTTTACTTTGTATGGAATCATGGCATGGTGAAGTAGGAAAGGGCCTCAGGAATAAAGAATTCTGGATTTCAGAAATGAAAAACAGTGAATTACTCTATCTACAGCAACTATTTCTAATGTCTTAGAGTGTGCTGACAACTCTTTAGAATGCCTTCCTACACTCAATGATCTATGAGCAAGGACTTTCATAGTAGTATAATCCAGAGAATCCATGTCCTCTTATGATTTTCATTGAAAGTTCACATGCCAAAACAAATTATATAGGCCACCCTATAAGGAGATGAGGTGTCAAAGTGCATTTAGCACTGTGATAAGCTCAGCTGTTTCTTCTAGACTGTGTGCGCAAATTCAAAGGAAGGGGTGAACTATCAGGCCATACAGCATAGTAAGATACAGTGATGAATGGTTCCTTAAATACGATAAGTGGAGACTATATGTCCTAAGTGAGCACTCTAGGCAATTTCTATTGAAAGGAGAAATACTGTGGGAGTTCATCCATATCTTGAATATGAAAGGCTGACATTAAAATAAACATGATTATAAAGACAATGAGAATTATGTCCAATCTGGATACTAATTCAAGTTATTGCTCAGGTACCTAAACTTCAAAATCTTTTTTTTTTGTGGGGGGGGGGGTGAACACAGGGCCTGAGCACTGTCCTTGGGCTTTCTCAAAGTGAGCACTCTACCAAGTGAGCCACAGCACCACTTCCAGCTTTTTCTTTGCAGGTGGTACCAAGGAATCGATCCCAGGGCTTTGTGCATGCTAGGCAAGCACTATGCCACCAGGCCACACTCACAGTCCCCAAAATCTTTTATCATGAAAGGCGAGGCTAACAAAGGACCTAGTCATGTTCTGAGTATCAGAGAAGTCCTTATTTAGTGAAGCAAAATAGAACATCTTCAATTCCAGTTAAACTGGTCATAGTATATGACCATGTATTTTCCATATATTTTTATTTTAATTAATAAAAGGGTTACATTATAGTCACTTATATTCACCAGATAGAAGGTGCATTACTAAGCAAACATTGATACCCTTTCTCATGTCTTGGTCCCCATTTCCCTCCCCCCACCCCCATCCCTCATCTTGTTTCCCCCCTTCCCTATCCTATTTCAAATAACCAAATAAGCATATATACAATATATATCAGATAACAAAGTGAAATACTGTAACAATATGAGATACCCAAGGGACAGCAAAAGAGATGAGAGATAACATAGTACATTAAAAACAACAATCACTCATTATATGGCTTTTGTTTCTATATCCTGGAGGTCTTTTCATTTAATGTCATACTATATGACCTTATGTATCTAGGTTTTATTCTATTGTAACTCTGCTAGGAGAGCCCAAGGTTTCTACTGATTATGACAAATGAGGGAAACCACTGAGCCTATGTTCCTTTTATGGAGAACATCACATTAGGAAAATGGGCCGACCTTCCTGTCGCCTCCTTAGGAGGTTTGGCTGTGGCTTGTGATGTAAAATAAGGCTACCTCGAACCCAGGGATTGGCCCCGCTGCCCTCTCTGACCGCACCTACCACCCCTTGCCCTACCCACCTGTATGCTGATAGACTCCTGAATCTTACTTTAGCCCCTTCTACTTTCCCAATAAACAAGTCTTGCTGTGACAGTCTCCCTGGTGCGTCTGTGTCTTCCCTCTGGAGAGGGAGGGCTGGGTGAAGGCAGCCAGTCGGCCCTAACCTTTCTTGGTCTCCTCTTAGTCGGGGCGTGTTCTTGTACCTCTTGTGGGTCAAGAGGCAACAAGCACTAAAAACCTTTGAGTCTGGCTTACTTCACTTAATATGATTTTTTCTAAGTCTTTCCATTTCCTTACAAATGGAGTGATGTCATTTTTTCTGACAGCAGCATAGAATTCCATTGTGTACATATACCACATCTTGTTGATCCACTCATCAACTGAGGGGCATCTGGGTTGGTGCCATATCTTTGCTACGGTAAATAGTGCTGCAATGAACATCGTTGTGCTGTTGGATTTAGTATGCCCTTGTTTCTGGACGGTTGGGTAAATGCCAAGTAGTGGGATTGCTGGGTCATAGGGGAGCTCTATGTTTAGTCTTTTGAGGAACTGCCATACTGCCTTCCATAGTGGTTGAACAAGTTTGCACTCCCACCAACAGTGTAGTAGTGATCCCTCCTGGCCACATCCCCTCCAGCATCTGTTGTTATTAGATTTCTTGATCTTGGCCATTCTAACTGGAGTGAGGTGGAATCTTACAGTTGTTTTGATTTGCATTTCTTTTATGGCCAGAGATGTGGAGCATTTCTTCATGTGTCTATAGGCCATTCTTGTTTCTTCTTCAGAGAAGACTTTCTTTAAGTCTTTGGCCCATCTTTTAATGGGATGGTTGTTTCTTTGGAGATTAGTTTTGGAATGATTCAATTTTTTGAGCTGTTGATATATTTTAGATATGAGGCCTTTGTCCGTTGTTTGGTTGGTGAAGATCTTCTCCCACTCTGTATGCTTTCTAGTTAATTTGCTAGCTATGTCCTTTGCTATACAGAAGCTCTGCAGTTTAATGCAGTCCCACTTATCCAGACTCTCTCTGACTTGTTGTGTTTCTCCTAAAATTCTTAAGTCTGCTTGGATAGGAATAAAATCTCCCTAGACCTTTGTTCAAGTGAGACACATTTTTACCAAGAAATTAATAAACCTCCTTAAGCATATGACATATAGTAAGAAGTAGTTGAGTTCATTTTGAAATCAAAGGTTTCCAAGATCCCTTTTTATTTTAAAATACTGTAGAAGAAAGACTTATTAAAACTAGAAAGAAAAGGATAATACTTCCTTTTATACAGATAGGTACATGAAAAAAATTTTAAATTATTTGCCTCTTTCCTTTCTCTCTTAGCCAATGATTTCCTATTTTTCCTTTAGAGCCTTATTTTTGAGGACAAAAAATGTTATTTTACAAACATCCAAGTACACTTGTTTTCATGTATATATTCATGGGCAGAGCACAGCCACTGAATGAGGCTGGAGAGAGGCCACAGGGTATAGATTTCTATCTCAGAAACATGATAGTAACATCTTACGGTTGTTATGGAAACAATATGTGCAGTGTTCACTGACCACATAACTCTCATGTTATCTGACTTGGATTTCAATTCTGTGAGACTGTGACCTTTCACCTCATAATTATGTGACAAATTCACTGTAAGAGATTCATGGTGGCCACATCTTCCTCCTACTATGAGCTGCCTCTTTTGTCCATCCATATTTATATCTCAGGAATGCCTGTGGTTTTAGATGAATCCTAGGATCTCCCACTATTGATTAGTCCATCATCGAGCCACCAGCTGGCCTTCTCCAAAGCCAGCGCTGCATGGTTTAAAGGTGATGATCTGGCTTGCACCAAGTTAATCAAGATCTGTCTTTGGGATTATTTATTTATTTATTTATTTTTGTGCTGGTTTAGGGGCTTAAACTCAGGACCTGAGCTCCTTTTGCTCAAGGCTAGAACTCTACCACTCAAGCCACAGGGTCACTTCTGGCTTTTTCTAAGCAATTTTTTGGAAATAGGAGTCTCGCAGACTTTTCTGTCTGGGCTGACTTCTAACCATGATCCTCAGATCTCACCTTCCTGAGTAGCTCGGATTAAAGGTGTGAGCTACCAGCACCTAGCTGTCTCCATGAAAACTGTGAGTTTAGTACTTCCTCACTGATATACATTTTTATTGGACTCCACCACTAGGGTTACTTTCAATGGTCAGTTATCAAACTGCATTGTGCATCATTCAGCATTTATCACGGCTGTGCTTCTTGAGACACCATTCCTTTGTTCTCCATCTACTTCAGTGATGAGTCTGTCCCAGGATCACTTGTAGCTTTATTTTTAGATCCGTACCTTTGGAAGTTTGGAAAACTAGAGGGCTATCTTCAGACCTCTTGTATCCTCAACCCACCCCTGAGCAATCTTTGGTTCTGCTTTGTTTTTATACATCCATTGATCAGAAAGATTACTTTCACCAGCTTTATCCTGGGACCCATAAACTTGCCTAATGATTATTCAAATACTCTTTTTTTCAAACAATCTACTGCCTCCACTCTTGCCAGCCAACATACAGAACAGCCAGAGTGGTTATACCAAAATGTAAGCCAGAGAATGTTACTCTTTAGCTGAAAATTCTCCAGTGAGTTCTCACACTAAAGTAAAAATTCATATCCTAACTGGCATCTTTAGTGTACAGTGTCTCCCCATTCCTGTGCTTCTGTTGTTGCTCTATTACTCCTGCTCTGGTGCAATAATTCCTTAGCTATTTTTGAAAGTGTCAAAAAAATTAGGGCCAGGAGTTTGGCCTAGTGGTAGAGTGGTTGCCTAGCATGCAGGAAGACCTGGATTCAATTGCTCAGTATCACATACATAGAAAAGCCAGAAGTGGTGCTGTGGCTCAAGTGGTAGAGCTCTAGTGTTGAGGAAAAAAGCCTAAGGACAGTGCTCAGGCTCTGAGTTCAAGCCCCTGGACTGGCAAAAAACAAAAAAAAACAAAAACATATTGCTGTCCCATCCAATAAATGTACTACGTTCATCTTCACTTACTCAATTATTACCAAATACTAGAAGTCTTTCCCCAATAAGCTTTTATAAAATGATATATAGCATGTTCAACTCCACATCTCCCAATAGCACTACCATTTGGCAATCTCTAGGATGTTTGTCTTTCTGCATAACAACTACTATTACTGCCATGTTATTTGTACATTTATTTATTGTATGACTCTCTCCACTCTTTTCCTTATCACTGATTTGGATGCCTAGAGCAATGGCTGATCTTGCTAGTTGGGTTCAAAAGCAATAGCTGATGGGGTGCCTAAACAGATCTAACTGTCTAAAGCTGTGAGAGACCGTGCTTCTGATCAAGTAGAGAAATCCAGCTGTCATAAATGAAGACCAAGGCGGCATGTCAAATACCAGGAGACAGATGAAGAATCCTGGCTGAGCTGGAACCCCTGTTATTCCTTCTGTCCAAGTATATAACTGCCTTCCTGTTTTGTGATGAATCAGTCCTTCCATGGACACCTGTGGACTTAAATAGGCTTTGTGAGTCTAGCTGTGATCTAACAAGTACTCAAGGGCATGTATGTAGATGAAGCTATAGCGAGGTGTGTGTGTGTGTGTGTGTGTGTGTGTGTGTGTGTGTGTGTGTGTGTGTGTATACCAGTCCTGGGGCTTGAACTCAGAGCTTGGGGCATTGTCTGTCAGCTTTTGGGCTTCAGGCTAGTCCTCTACTACTTGAGCTCCACTTTTTTGTGTGTGTGATTAACTGGAGATAGCAGTCTCATGAACTTTCCTGTCCAGGTTGTCTTTGAACCACAATCCTCCAATTTCAGTCTCCTGATAGGATTAAAGGAGGAAGTGAGCCATCAGTGCCCAGCCCAAGTAAAATTTTAATTTGGCATCATACTGCCCTTTCTTCTATTCACAATCCTTTCGTGATTACAAGATTGGAAGATGAGTATGCCCAAATCATCTGGAACAAGGCCTCTGGAGATGTTCAGCATAAAGTGACATTCTGCTATAGCTTGTAAATATATATTTCTCTCTTCAAAGAGTCCAACAAATTTACTTATAAGTATATATATATATATATATTTTTAAGGATCTGGAAAGGGTCAGATACATGTAACCAACACCTTATCTTTCAATGCTTATTACTTTATTGCTTGAAGATATTATGAATGGAAGCTTTTCTTTGGAAACTCAATTACATAAAATTTATAAAATTATAAATTTTATAATGTGAGGCTTAGAAGGAATGAAATTATATGATGCACTCATATAAGTTGGGTAGTGACAGCACTGGAACTGGAAAGCTAGGGAAAGTCTCTTATGCCTCTTTCACTATACAAGATGCTTAATTCTTCCTTTCTTCCTTGTCTTCTCATCCTCATCCTAGTCTCTGAGGTCAATATATATGTATATATTATATATTTTATAGATATATATTTGATATATAAATTCTTCAGTAATGAATTCTACTTTGCATTACCTGTCACAGTACTGTAAGATATGTGTAACTTATCAGAAGTCTTTATTACAAAGCCAGCTACTTCAAGAGGATTCATGTCCCATAAAACTTGCAGCTAAAAATAAATAAATAAATAAACTTGCAGCTATAAACGCAAAAACTACTTGATTGGCTTCGTGATTGAAGTGAGGAACTAAACCTAAGGAAAGTGTGTTGTGCATAAGCAAAGGAAGCTAGTTACAGTTAGCTAGGGGAAACAATAGGCACAATCACAGGCAAGTATTGTCAAACTTCTTTCCTGCAGTAAAAAAATATGACACATGGCAATTGAAAGAATGACATATTTCACCTCTAGCATTTTCCAGAACTGGGCAAAAAGTCCCCATCATCTATTAAGATGTCAAGATGTTGATGAGGACAAGATGGCATTCCTTATACCCAGTGTGCCTATTTCAGTACAAGAAGAAGGATGAGGTTTGTTATTGTTGTTGTTGTTTTTGGTCAGTCGTGGGACTTGAACTCTGGGGCTGAGCACTGTCTCTGAGCTCTTCAGCTCAAGGCTACCGCCCTACCCCTTGAGCCACAGAGTCACTTCTGGTTTTCTGGTGATTAATTGGAGATAAGAGTCTCACAGACTTTTTAGTACCCAGACTGGCTTTGAACCATGATCCTCAGATCTCAGCCTCCTGAGTAGCCAGGATTATAGGCATGACCACCACACCTGACTAAAGATATTATTCTTTTTTTAAAAAAATGGATGAATTATAACAAAAAGGACTTGAGTTTGTATTTAGACTGGGATTTGGATTTCTAGAGCTCTATAACATTGTGAAAGTCACATTTAAGCCTATTTTAAAGACTTTTTCTTCTCTGTAAAATTATCAGGTTTAAGTGTTATTTCATAGATTTATTTCTGCTTTAAATGATGAGAATTCACCATGCAAAGTTGAGTGCTGTCCATGGTTCTGCCAATAAACTTCTGAAACAAATGAAAAGCTACCAGAATTTATCTTGGTTCAACAGTAGAATTCTAAAGACAGGGTCCACTCATCTTGGTATGACAAGGAGCTGCAACAGAAATCTTGGTCCAGAGAAAGAGACAGACAGACAGAGGGTACCAGAGACACCTTTAGATGACTTTTGCTGGTAAATCATTAAATAAAATATGATGGCATATAGTGGAGAAATCACTCCATTTTCAATCATTTCAATTTTTTATTAAAAACAAAATTCAGCTTATATAGGCTTCAAAATCTTTTCAGTGACTGCTTATTTTAATAAAATGAGCAGGCTTATGGCCTGGAGTTTTCAGTAGGCAATGGTACTTTGTAACATTTATTTAAATAAAATTATTTGATTTTTATTCTTTCCATTTTGACCATGTTCTTGAAAAGTGGTATTGATTTTTAATATGTGGCAGTGTTGTTAAAATATATTCATTTAAGAAAAAGAAAATGATTTTTAAAATAATCATATAAATAATACATATATAATTTATATAATACATGTAGAGCATGCTATACATTATATATATAATGCATAAAAGGATGAATGGTGACTCCTCTGTACAACTAATTAAAGATAATAAAATATAAAAACAGCTAGAAGTTGTGCTGTTGCTCAAGTGATAGAGCTCAAGCCTTGAGAAAGTCCAACGACAGTGCTCAGGCCCTGAGTTCAAGCCCCAGGACTTGCAAAAAAAAATAATAAAATAAATAAATAAATACAGATAAGGCGGAAAACAAGATGACTGGGAGGGAATAGGAGAGGGGGGAAGGAAAGGGGCCCTTAAACATGAGAAGGTATATCAAGGTTCAAGAAATAATTTACCCACCACCTGATGAATGTAACTGTAACCCCTCTAGAGATTATCCTGATAATAAAATAAAAATAAAAAGTTAAGTGAAAAAGTAAGGCCCTAAGCTCAAGCCCCAGTACTAGCAAGTGGTGGTGGCAGGGAGGGAGTGGGGAGGATGTTGGGCAAGAGGAAACAGAAACAGAGTCAGAGACAGAAATAGAGATAGAGGCAGAGAGAGAAAGAGAGATTCACAGATAAATGCTAAACATTACATTTTTTAAAACAGAAGTATTTAAACAAAAAAACTAAAAGGTACATTTAAAACAAGTAAGTAGAGCCAGGAGCATGGCCTAGTGGTAGAGTACTTGCCTAGCATAAATGAAGTCCTGGATTTGATTCCTCAGTATGACATACACAGGGGGGAAAAAAGCCAGAAGTGATGCTGTGGCTCAAGTGGTAGAGTGCTAGCCTTGAAAAAGCCCCAAGGACAGTGCCCAGATCCTGGGTTCAAGCCCCAGGATTGGCAAAAAAAAAATGCAACAAAACAAGTAAATAAAGATGTAAATGTCACTACTAATCCCCATTTATTGCTTACTACTACAGTGTTTATGCCCTTAAGATTATTTGCATCTGGCCTGTCTTAATAGGGAAACATGTCCTATAAACGTGTATTATTGTACATCTCTTTGTAACTTGGCGTTCAGTGGTCTTACATTGGTCATTTGAAATCAGTGATGGTGGGAATTTGGCAAAGGCTTTATCTCAGGGTTATTTTATTTTGTTTGAGTGTGTTTGTGTTTTTTGTTTCTCATCCATGGAGCTTGATGGTTAACATGTGCCAGAGCACTGATTAAGGTTGATATTACTCCCTGTGGTACTGTTTGTGAGAGCAAAATACTGGAAGAAACCCAAACACCCGTCAAGAGGGAGCTGCTTCAGTGGGCAGAGCCACACAATGTACTATTCAACAGCCAGGCGAAGGAATGAGGAAGCCTTGTGTGGAATAAGGCCTACACAGAGGGGTATTAAGCAGAAGGAACAAGGAAGATTTCTGTAACATGGTATTGAGTGAACACCAGGATATATTGTTCAATATAAAACAGGGAGGTGTAGAGCTGTGGTGTTGCAAAACACCATTTTGTGTAATAATGGGGAAGGGCAAATATATATATATATACATACATATATATGTATATATATATATATACATACTTGTTTGTATTTTGTAAATCAAAGCATCAGAAAGTTAAACCCAACAATGAAGTATACTTAACTAATATTATCTACAGGGAAATCAAGTATAATAAGAAAACAGAAGCCAGGAACTGGTGGCTTCTGCCTATAATCCTAGCTACTGAAGACAATGAGATCTGCTGGGTGTTGGGCCTAGTGGTAGACTGCTTGCCTACCATACACAAAGACCGGGTTTGATTCCTTGGCACCATATACATAGAAAAAGCCAGAAGTGGTACTGTGGCTCAAGTGGTAAGGCTCTAGCTTTGAGAAAGCCCAAAGAGAATGCTCAGGCCCTGAGTTCAAACCCCAAGACTGGCAAAAAGAAAATAAAAAATAGTCTCTCATGGCCGGGAGTTTGGCCTAGTGGCAGAGTGCTTGCCTAGCATGCACGAAGACCCGGGTTCAATTCCTCGGTACTACTTACATAGAAAAAAGCCAGAAGCGGTGCTGAGGCTCAAGTGGTAGAGTTCTATCCTTGAAAAAGTCCAAGGACAGTGCTCAGGCCCTGAGTTCAAGCCCCAGGACTGGCAAAAAAAAAAAAGGCTAAGATCTGAGGATCTGAGGATAGCAGTTTGAAGACAACTTGGTAAGAAATTCCATGAGATTCTCATCTCCAATAAACTACTCGGAAAAAATCTATTGAAGTGATTGGAATAAAATGACCACCACTGGCAGATGCTAATACCACATGCAAAAAGTCAGTGAAAAAATTCATCATGTATAATCAGACTGGCAACATGAGAATCCATTCAACTATCAAGCCTGTAACTACTCAGGACTCAAACCTGGGTCTTCGTGCATGCTAGGCAAGCACTCTACCACTAGGCCAAACTCCTGGCCCTTCCTTTCTTCTTTCTGCCATTCCCTTGACCAGAAACTGGTGAGATTTTCTTCTCATTTTTTATGCTTTAACCACATGTTTGGAAAGACAGATAGCTATTCCAACCATAAATGTCTTCCTCATGAAATAAGTGTGTCTACACAGTGCCATTTTGCCCATGTGGTGGAGGACAGGGTTTAAGTGGCGCCATCTTTTCTTCATGGTAGAAACAGGGGCGCTCTACCTGCAGGTGATGCATGTGCCTGAATTCCTAGAGGCAGGGGTGAGGATTTGGGTGATAGTTACTGAAAGTAGAGAAAGGAGACTTATTACAGGGCCCTGACACACCATGAAAGACCGCACTTGGGAGCCAGGAGCATGGCTTAGTGGTAGAGTGCTTGCCTAGCATGCTCAAAGCCCTGGGTTTGATTCCTTCGTACCACATACACAGAAAAAGCCCAAAGTGGTGCTGTGGCTCAAGTGATAGAGTGCTAGCCTTGAGAAATATCAAGGACAGTGGCCAGACCCCGAGATGAAGCCCAGGACTGGCAAAGAAAAAAGAAAGAGAGAAAGAGAGAAAGAGAGAAAGAGAGAAAGAGAGAAAGAAAGAAAGAAAGAAAGAAAGAAAGAAAGAAAGAGAGAAAGAAAGAAAGAAAGAAAGAAAGGATGGAAGAGAGGAAGGGAGGAAGGGAGGAAGGAAGGAAGGAAGCAGGAAGGAAGGGAGGAAGGGAGAGAGAGAGAGAGAGAGAGAGAGAGAGAGAGAGAGAGAGAAAAGAAAAGAAAAATAAAATAAGAAATAGAGTACTTCAATCCATCTTTGGGGTATAGACATGAGCTTTAGGTTTAAATATAGAACTAGGGGCAGGGACAAAAAGGGTATAATAAGAATTTCAGCTGCAGGTATGGCCTAGTTTGTTTTATCTCAGTCCAGATTCTCTGATAAGGGTTGTGAAGAAATTCTCATCCATCACTTGAAGGGAACAATCGGGTTTCTCTGAGATGTTTCTTCTAGCTCCAGGGAGCAGTCTGATCAATTCAGGTCATTGTCCTCTCTGGAGGGTAGTTTATCCTGCAAAGCTCAGCCCTTCAGGAAGGGTAGTTTCAGTCCCTTGTCATAAGGATGTCAGTCTTGTTCTTCCTGGAACTCAAGGTGATTGCCAAATGACTGTATAGCTTAGAGCAAAGGCAAGCACAAAATGTAGGCATAGAAGCCTAGCTTTCCTCCTGCATTTGGTGAATTTGTGGGTCCCAGTAAGAAGTCAGGTCTTGTTAAACAGCAAGCTTCTGTGCTCTAAGTTAATGTCCTACCACTTTGAGCCACAGCTCCACTTCTGGTTGGTCATTTTGTTTTGTGGTTATTTAGAGATAAGGGTCTTACAGACGTCCCTGTCCCCTCTGGCTTCCACCCGTGATCCTTAGATCTCAGCTTCCTGAGTAGCTAGGATGACAGATTTGAGCCACCAATGCCCAGTGCAAATCATCTTTATAAAATACTGTTTGGGGAATGGCTGTGAAAATTGAATGATCCAGATGAAGACTGAAAGTTGAGGAAGGGCGTAAGCGAAAGCGTATCTAGAGACGCTGGTGGTGTTCTTCCATCGTGAACAGCCACTAAGAAGCTGAAAGGACTGTGACCTCCTCTAGAGCATGAGATGAAGCAATTACCCCCCCACCCCCGTCTGTTTTATGACTGTGCATCACAACAAGCCAACTATTTTGAGAGATGTTCAGAACTTGGCATTTTACTTTTGGGCGGTGTTTTTTGTTTGTTTGTTTCTGGGTGACTTTTCCATTTATAGATATAGAAGATCAGGCTGTTGCATGCTGGTTTAACCTTGTGTGACAAAAGTCATCATCTCCCCTCTTAATCGCTAACTGGACAGTTTATGAGTCAATGCTGAAAAGTAGAAGAATGGGATAAAGGAAACACTAATACACCTTACCTGTTGAAGAAGGAGGAGGAAGAGGATGTGGACAAAAAGGATCACATTAGCAAATACAATCTACTAAACTTAGCCAAAAATTTATTTAGATGAAGGGATTCAAAGGACTTGAATAAAGGCAGATGTTAACCTTTATTGCAGCCCAAGTCCTAGTACAGCTGGGTCTTATTCCAAAAAAGTGAACTTTGTTCTTTAGAAACTGATGGTCCATTTCCCCTTCAGTAAAGCTTCCCAGAGAAATATCTCTAACTCTTTTCCAATCTGTGGTCATGTATGTCCAGGACTAGAACCAGTCAACAAAGTAAACAAATCAACAAGCAAACCAAGACTACAGGTTGAGTATCTGAGATCTCCAATCTCCTGTCCCTGAATTTCTGTTTTTTACACCATCACTTGGCCTTCAGCAGAGAAGTCCCATAGAATAACATAGCAGCAAGTGACAGAGAATTTGTGAAGACTGTCCATTGCTCAATCAGTAGCTCAGAGAGCATGGGTGGATGCATTTTTATAATATATGAAGATAGCATAACACACATATATGGATATGCATGTACATGGGTGGATGCATTCTTACAGGTCTTGCAGGAAGGCTGGTAATTTCCCCACAACCACTATGAGTTGCTCAGGTCAGAAACGAGTCAGTTAAATTCAGGAATTCTATAAACAAACCTCCTAGTTCAATCCGTGATTTTTCTTCTACTAACAGAAGGGAACTTCCTTGTGCCTCAGTTTACTCCTGTACAGGATGAATCATGGCACTTTATCTGACAGCCTCATGAGCTTGTGAGTCCCTCCTTCACTGAGGTGTTGAGTTGATGGACAGAATGAATATTTGTAAAGCACTCAGAATAGCTCAGGCAAGGAAATGATGTCCAAGTATTTACTTACTGAATCTGCAAAAATGTGAAAGTCTACTCTCCCACTCCCATCCCTCTAGGGTAATAGGCGCCTGTGCTCCTCAAAGTAGGCCATACCTGGCTGAATTGGGCCTTCCTCTTCAACCTTCCATTAAAGATAATTTGGTCTGCTGAGGTCACTTTCTGCTCTTTCTTTATTTTAATACCCTCATGACTAAGTTTCCTAACATTTATTAGCTCTATTTTTCACGACTAACGTGGAATCCACTTGTAACAACAGCAGAAGACACAGCTGACAATTCACTTGGCTTTAAACTGTATGTAACTATATGCATATGCATGTATCTGTGTTATACTATCTTCATATGTTATAATTATATACAAAGCTCAATATGTTCTCTATATGCATGTAGGTATATACATTTATGTGTGTATGTATCTATACATATATGTATGTGCATATGTACATGTATAGATTATGTATATAAGTATATAAACCTATATGCATAGAGAGAGTTGTGAGAGATGATTAGTTTTTTGTGTCACTATTTTTAACTTGCATAACACAAATGAGCAGAAAACTTGTAGTAGTACATAGACTTGAGGTGTGAAAGGGTAACAGATGAGTCAGGCCTTTTGTACTTCTAAAAGATAATAGTGATCAATATACAGAGGCATATGGGAGAGAAGGAGTTCAGGTCTGTCTACAAGTAGGCTATAAGAAATAGCAAGTTAAAGTCCATCTGTCCATCCTGCTTGACTGCAAGTAAAACTAGCGATAGCCTTTGTATGCTAGGTACCTGTCTTTGCTTTTCAAACACATTATAATTCAATTATTCAGTTCTTTTTCTTTCTTTCTTCATTCCTCCCCTCTCTCTCTCATCCCCCCCACCACCTCCATTGAACTCAAGGCTTGTTCGTTTCTATTCAAAGTTAATGCACTACCATTTGAGCCATAGTTCCACTTCCAACTTTTTCGGTAATTAGTTGGAGACTGGCTTTCCTGCCCAGTTTGGATTGGAACCACAATCCTCAGATCCCAGCTTCCTGAGTGGCTAGGACCACAGGTGTGAACCAATGGCATACAACTCAATCATTCTTACAATACCTCCCTGAGATAAAGATTATTAGGATCCTTGTTATAGATGTGAAAACTGAGGCATCAAAAAATCCCTCCTGGCTGGCCAGTGTTAGTGTTCAGATTTGAACTCCTGTCCCCAGAACTCAAGTATGATTGTCTTATTACAACTCAAACTGTGAGATGTGCGAAGGTCTTAGATTCTTCCACTGCTTTCTCTTTTGAGGCCTGCCTTTATAAAGAGAACCTCAATAAGGTATACTTATTGAAGCATATACTTATATGCTTCAATAAATACAGAAAGGGAGAAAAGAAAAAGATTCAAAATATGAGGGTCTCATTTAAAAAGGTATTGCTTAATCTGGGTGCATTTCTTTCTTTTCCCTAAGCACAGAGGACTGTTTTATGTGTTTTATTTTATATGCATATGATCAAACTGTAAATACAATTTTGCCTTTTATGTTTCCTCCTTTTCCATGGTATTAAAAACTTCATATATTTTCTTTATTATAGGCTTCATGCTGCTCCATAAAAGTTCCATAATGTATTTACCATTAATTTTATGTTGGACATTTGAGTTTTTCAAATTCTGTGTGTGTGTGTGCACGCGCGAGTGTGTGTGTGTGTGTGTGTGTGTTCCCTCTTTCATGATAGTTTTTGCTCTCCTGACATTTCTATATATCTCCCCCAGGCACACATTGATCTTGATAACCTTCTATGTCCTGGAAAGTTGTTGATCAACTCTTTGATACTGCAGTGTCCAGAGTGGATCCAGCTGAACTTGTTATCATCTCTCTAAGGATACTTTTGTCAAAGCTCTGATTGTGGCATAGTGTCACTGGATATCTAGTCTGAGGGCCACCCACCACACACAACTCCTACTCTCCACAAGGACAAAAGGACACAGGTTCACTTAATAAGAAGGCAGTGGTGATGTGTGGGAATGGTAAGGGGGTGAGTTTAATTGAGAGTGAAAATCTTTAGTGGAGGAATGAAAGAGAATTAGCAATTCCATTCTGCAGAGCCAAGTGTATTTAGCACCACTAACCTAGTTTTCCAAACTCTCCAATTTGCCCTTCCATATTATGTGTATGGCCTTGGGGCTGAGTTCATCCACCTTCACAGAACAGCCTTGTCCAGTTCTTGGTCTTAATTACCCAATGCCAGCCATGGAGCCAATCCCAGAAATGGAAGTGAAGTTACTAGAGGAATCACAGGTTCCCAAAGCCAGGGACATTTCCAAGTCTGTGTCCACAGGCGAATCCTACTGGAACTCTGGTGATCCAGAGGGCAAAGATGAGAAGTGGGCTGGATGAGCGGTGGGTGGGCTGGGGGGGGGAGGAGCATTATGGCCCTGTCTGTGTGCACGTTCCCAGCGCCCTGATCCACACCCCCAGCTCTTTCCTTTTCCCTTTGCCAGAAGCTTCAGGCTTTGGTGACTTGCTGGCCTGCTTAGGGGCAGAACCAGTGTCCCCTGACACAAAATCTTTCCTAACACATGGGGGCACGGTGATCTTCTGCTTCCTCATTATTAGGGAAGGTTTGAGGTGGGGGTGATGGGGACGGGGACGGGGGAGGGGCGGCTGAGGCCCCCTCTGGAAGGTGGGCCAAATCTCCAAATTCAGGTACCAAGCAGGATGAAAGAGAGGGAGGGAGGGAGGGGGAAAGGGAAGGAGGGAGAGAAGGAGGGAGGGACAGACGGACTGAAGGACAGACAGACATCAGGTGCTGATTATGGGTTAGGAAATAGGCTCTGGCCACAGTGCGTGATGCACCGGGACCCTGAGCACCCCACGCAAGCACCATACCGCCCCCCCTACCCGCCTCCCTGGATTGCCGCTCCTCCTCCTTCCTCGCTGGTTGGCCCAGGCGCTGCAGAGATCGGCAGCGGGAGGAGCCGGGCGCGCCCGCCGCCACGCAAAACCACCGCGCTTGGCTGGGTGCACCGTGCGCACGATCCCTGGTGGCGGCGGTGACAGTGACAGCCGCGGCGACAGCTGTCAACGTGCACCGTCTCCCCTAGATCACCCTCATCCCGCCTGCGCCGCGTCCACGGAGCCACTGGTTGTCCCAGAGGGTCTCCTCTCCGCCCCCAGCCCCGGCCCACGCGCGCACGGCACGGCGAATCCCTCAGCGACCGCTCGGAACCTGAGCGCCAGCCATGGGGAAGCCGGCGAGGAAAGGATGGGACTGCAAGCGCTTCCTGAAGAATAACTGGCTGCTGCTCTCCACCGTGGTCGCCGTGGGGCTAGGTGAGCCGCGCGCCACGGAGGCGGGATGGGGGGGGCGCGCCCAGTGCCCAGGCCTCGTGCCCGCGGCGTGCGGGGCCAGGGTGGGCCTGGCGCTGGCTGGCGCGATGGTTGCCTGTGCCCCCCCCCCTTGGCCTTGACCTCAGATTCTCACGCTGGGATGGGGGGAGGGGGTGGGGACTGTCCCTGGAGAGCGTTGCTTTCTGTGAGCTGAGAACAAAGCTAAGGGATTCTGATTTGGGTGCCTGTTCCTGCTTTATCCAAAATGATCAAAGGGGCTTTAGGCAGATGGAAAGGTAAACAGAGCTGACCTTGTCCAAAAAAAACAACACACACACACACACACACACACACACACACACGCACGCACACACAGAGGGATTATTCTCCATGGTATTTGCTCCCTCCGCCCCCACTGTGGGTTTTCTTTTCTTTTATTCTTTCTCCACCCCCCTCAACACACACCCTACACCCCAACCAATCTCCTGACGAGATCATTTGAATTACAGTTGTCAGTGGAAGAGCTGCCTTGGTCTCAGGAATGGCTTGGGGGGAGAGGAACAGAAGGGACAGGGTCACTCCACCCCATCCCTCCAGCCCCAACCCTAGGCAGGGAGCTGGAAAGGTGACCCCCACCCCTAAGTACCCAAGGCTGGGTAAAGCTGCCATATTCATACCTGAATTTAGTGGCCTGCCAGAGGTCATTGGAGAAGAGAACTAAAGGAACTCAGGCTCCTCCTGGGCTATTCTGATATCCACGTGTTTTATTAAACTAGTGTTAAGTCATTCTTACTGGTTTTCAAACAAGAGTGGTTCACTCAATTCTGACAGATCCTATTAAAGCCACTGCTCCCAGGCTTCTGAGCTTCTGGGGAGGTGGTGTTTTCTTAGTTGGGTTCTGGGATGCACTACTTTGGAGCTCTGAGTATCTCCTAGCCTTATTAGCTGGCACAGGTGGGGCGGACAGCCAGCAGGTGAGCGCCAGTGCATCCTCTAGGGAAAGTGCAGTCCTTGGCAGACTCCATGCCCTGTTTGGAAACTACTGCTACTTATGCTAGAAAGGTTTATGGGTCAGCCTGGCCTCCCTCTTTAGCCTTCCTCTTCCAGCTACTGCTTCCCGAGAATTCTTTCTATTGTCTTTCTCATTCCACCATCCTCCACGCCAAACAAACAAACAAAAATGGAAACTAAGCTACCTTGGCAAGGGAAAGGGTCCTCGCGGTCAGTTTGGCTCCTCCAGAACCTTGTGCAAAGGAAAGTTAGGTTTTCTAGTAAATAAATAACATCCATCCTGGAATCGCTCAAACAGAAGACTTTTGTGAGAGGAAGACTCAGAAATGCCAAGTGTTGACTTTCCCCTCACAGGTGTGCAAGTGGTTTGGGACATTTTGGAGAGCAAGGTTTGCCCTGTCCAGCCACAGTTGAAATAGCAAACACTAGAGAATGATTTGATTTCCCTCTGGCCAAATAGAAGAAATGACCTTGTTTATTTTCTCAGAGAAGAGTCTAGAATTCATGAATCCTTTCCTCCAGATTTTGGGGGTGGTGGTAGGGTGACCTTAGCTTTGTATCACCTTTCTAAATCCCTGGGGAAATGCACTAATCCTGCCTTTTTCAGCCCTGAGCTCTCCAGAGATGCTTCCCTGTTATTCAAGTGTTGTATGTCCATCAACCAGAGCTTGGCGTGGTGTACCAATTTACTAGAAGCCACTTTGGTATGGATTTTGAGCGCCTGCACCCTAATCTTTAGAACCAGTGATATTATAAGTACATCTTCAGCATCCAGAAGGATTTCCTACCTGTTTTCCAGATGTGGGCTGTGGTCTCAAGTGGTTCCCTTTCCCCTAATTTTAATGCTGGTGAGCCCAGGGAACTTAATTTGGGTACTTTTTCACTATAAATGAAATGCCTCATTTAAGAATTCCAGATATCCTTCTGACATCAGCTGGCAATCTGTAGGTTTCTGTTTGGTTGTTTGGTTGCTTATGTTTTTGTTACTGATCTGATACATGCCAAGATTATGGTATCCTCATAGTATGCCCATCCTAGCACTTTCTGAGACTCTCTTCTCTCTTTTGGGCATCAGAGAGAAATCATACCTCTCTTTGTGACTACATTAGTTCCTTTGTTTCCTGAGCAGTGAAATTCTATAACAGTGGCACTCTGTATCTACAAGCCCTTGCTAGGCCAAGATAATAAAAGTTTATTTTATAATTGGTCCTGAAAAATTACAAGAGCTCTTAGGCAGCCCCCTTTCTGATATGGGACTTAAAGAAGAAGAAGAAAATAAATCCTCTGAAATTCATTAACTACCATGGTGAAATGTCATCTTCTGATTGCAGCTATTGAAATAGTTTTACCTCTGTAGTTTATTCATCAACCCTAACTCTGAAAAAACAATTTGACTATTAAATGATGGGCAAAGCTTTTATATGAGTTGCTTAAAGTCTCTGCTTCCTTCCAACTACCCTCCTTGTTCCCAGGATATGGCATATGAAAAGAAATACAATCAAAGATCTCCTTAATTAAATGTGGATGTCAGTTGTATGTTTCATGGACAAGGAAATGCTATGAGCTAAATGTGTCCTAAGTTCCGATTCACAGGTAGAAGGATTAAATAGATGCCCATCTTAGTTGCTGAAAGTACTACCTTGGATTTTCACATGAGAAGCTTTTTTCAAATATCATGAGGATGATTTTGATTGCTTTGAAGTGAGAAGCTTTTATTTGTACTGCATGCAGGGAACAAGAAGTTGGGACTTCTGCATTTGAATTCTGACTCCAAAAGGTGCTTCCATCAAGACAAATTGATTATTCTCTGGGAGCATCTGTTCCCACATCTACAAAATGGGGGTATTTGCCATTAGTATTGATTAAGAGAATGTGAAAACACCCAGTAACATCGCTGGTATATGATAGGTACTCAATGAATGTTATTATAAGGTAAATCTAAATAGTTTGATTGTGAGAAAAAATGATCTTTTCTTATGAAATTGTCTCTCATGCTGTGTCACTTTTTCCACTCTTCTTGGTATCCAGCCTATAATTTAGAGTCCAGGGTGAGTCAAGTGTTTTGATGACTTGTTCTGTCTCAGCCAATAGCCACTGCTGTAACATTCCTTAAAAAAAAGGAAGAAAGAAAAGAAAACAGAATTAATCATTTTGTTTTGAGTCCTACAGCCTAATTCTCAATCCAATTCATAGGCAGGAAGTCATATCCTCTAAGTGAGAAATCTGTTCAAGCAGCATTACTGGGTGAAAATTCTGTGAGCCTACAGATTTAAGTCATCAACAAGGTGTTTGGAATATACTTTAATGATCTCACCCTACTCCAGACCTATTATGTGTTATTTCAGGCATTTGAAGAAAAAAGAAATCTTTGGTTCCAAGCTTAAGAAGCGACAGAAAAAGCAATAGGTGCTGTCTAGCCAATCGAGCTGGCAGTTTTATTCATTGTAAATCATTGCCTTGAGATTATTGAAAAAGAAAGCATTGAGAGATTGCATTTCTGTTGTCTGAACTCTGAACCAATTCCTTTACTCATCTGGTAATACCCTTCCTTGCCCAACAACATGTTTTTACCCTGGTATATACCCTGTGGTATATACCTGGCAGTGTTTTTGTCTTGTCCTGTTTCTTTGTTTTTTGACTTAGTGTATGCTTTGGTTCTGTGAAATCCTTGAGGGGCTGGCCATGGCTCGTGATGGATCTGAGTCTTGTCCTTCCCTTCAGACCGACTTCAGCAGAGCTTAGGAACATGTCCACAGCAATGAACCTTTACATCACTCATTCATTCAGTGTACCTTGGCGCCCGTTGTGTGCCAGTGATTTTTCTGAAGTGCCGGGTCACACATAGCACAGTCAACACAACTCCTATTCCCATGGATCTTACAGTAGAAAAAGGCAGGAAAAAGTAGGAAAATACAGCAAAGGACTGGTACTCTGGAATGAAATAAAGCTGAAAAGGGAGTAGGGAAGATGGGGGTGGCAATTTTAAGCAGGCAGGCCATACTGAGACTGAGAAGGTGGCAATTGAATCATGACAAAAAGAGATGAAGGGACAAACTGCAAAGGTAGAGTACCTTGCGTAGCAAATCAAGGGGTCATGAGTTCAAATCCTAGTACCACAGAAAGGATGTAAAGATGTAGATGAGAGAAAGAAGGATAGTGGGGTCCAGGAGAATAGAAGTCACATGGGATGGAAGTGCCTCAGAAGTCTGAGATTTGGCAGAAAGCCATTTTCCTGGGGGATCTCTAGGGAAAAATCTTGCTCCTGGACTCTTAGTCTCTTTTGATTATCCCAGTTTTCCTGGGCTTGTGGCCACAGCCTTTGCAATGGACATTTTCATCTTCAGGTCTTCTGGATGAGTGAGTGTCTTCTGTGATTGTACTGGAGCCCTCCCCTGTTAATTATCTTCTCAGATTCTGAGCTACATTTTTATCTTGCCAGATAAGGTAATATTCAGAGCATTGCCGCCGAGGATTTTATCCATAGATTCCATAGACTAGAATATGGATTCATCTATTTAAAGACTGCTATTCAGTCTATACAACAATGAGAGTTGAGACTGCTATCCAAGTTACTTTTCTAGAAAACAGATTAAAACACCTATTGGTCTAGGGTTGTACACTGCCCTTGCAATGGAGAGGACATCTCTCTACCATCCAAACCCTTCCACTCTTTACATCCAATATGTTGGCCTCCTCACCATTAACTCAGCTTCATTCCTTCTGTTCTGAGGCAACTTCTCTCCTCCTCCCTTGTACGTGTCGAAGGTGATGGGAAACACTTTTCCTATTTCAAATGTCAGATTCAAAACACAGGTGTTAGCCAGGTGCTAGTGGTACATACCTGTAATTCTAGCTACTCAGGAGGCTGAGATCTGAGGATGGAGGTTGGAAGCCAGCCCAGGCAGAACTCCCCACCCTCCCTGCCCAGCTCGTATGTCCATTAACCACTCGAAGTGGTACTGTGGCTCAAAGTAGTAGAGTGGTAGAGTGCTGGCCTTGAGCAAAAGAGCACAGACACAGACAGAGCCCAGGCCCTGAGTTCAAGCCCCACAACTGCCCCTTCCCACCAAAACCTACAGCTGTCTCTAATTATATACCAGCTACTGTTCTAAGTGCTTTAAGTACATTAACTTACTTACTTCCATCAAGAATATGGTTAGGAGAGTGAGGTGCAGACAGTTTCAAAACTAGTGCCAAGGTCACTGAGCCCTGGCAGTCAGGGAGTAGAGTTGTTGCTGTTAACCATTACAATTTTCCACTACTGTGTTGTACCATGCTTTTCAAAAAAAAAAAAGAAAAAAGAAAAGAAACTCAAATGGAGATGCATGTTGTCATGCAGAACATTTTTGTGGGCTAATTCAGGCAATAGTGGAACTCATAGATTCAGCTCAGATGGGGAACTAAAGCATAGGAAGGTATGGGTGAGCTCTTGCTTATAGAGACAGAAAATGCTGCTCATTAATTACTGGTGCAAAATTGTGATTACATTTTAACAGAGCTGAGACTGAAAATAACTGTCCTCAAGAGTCAGAAGCACGCTGGCTAGGGACCAGAAAAGCTGGGTTTGCCTAAGGAACTGCAAATTTCGTGTTGCTGGACATCTGGGGTCACTTAACACTAGTGGAACACTCAAGCATTAGAAGAAAATGCACTCCCTTTAGATGACATTGAGTGGCCCACTGAATCCCCCCTTTCTCCAACAGTGTCTGTGAATGAAACAAAATGCAAAATATTTTGTACATTAAATACACATCCAATGCTGCAGACATAATCCACCTCACAGCCATCATTTAGTTAGGCTGATAAGTGTGTTACAGGGAGCTAATTCACTGTACTTGCTCAAGGACCAACTTTAACCCTCAACAAAGGGCGCTCTGTTGTAATTAGCACTCTTCACAGTAACACCTCTGTTAATGGAAAGGAAGTGTTTCTGTGATTCACTCCTTTCCAAAAATGGTGCTGCCTTTCTTTGGGAAAATATCTGCTCACTGCCTGTTCCATTACCACAGGTAGGCTGCTTCTTTTCCAGCAAATAGGCCTGCTCTTCCATAGATGGGTTGGACCTTGTCCCAGCTCATGGATGCTTCATGCCGAATGGTCATTCCTCTCCCAGGCCTTACCACAAACGTGTAAGCTCCAAGCAGCTGTTCTCAACCAAATCAGGGGAGACTGTGTCTCCAGCTTCACCACTGCTCAGAGGAGGAAGACTCTTCATCAGTAATTCTGCTCAGGCAGAAGTATTGGTTGGTAGGGCCCTTCTCAGTCTGAGTGTCTAACCGCCCAGAGGCATGACAATCCTCACAGCAGAGCTTCCAGTGTCTAGGGAGAGTCTGGATACTAACACCATGTTATCTCTCTCACTTTGCATTCTGGAGCAAAGTGGTAGCCCAAGGACAGGAACTTTGATTCCAAAATGGCCTGTGGGAGAGTCTGCACTGTGTGTTTCTTCTCGTAACCGCTCTTCTTATTTGGGCTTAGTGGTTAAGTGCTTAAAATTGTAACACTCAAAGGAAAACCTGCAGGAGATTGCTTAGGTGAGACTTTACAATTAAATTATTTTCTGCCACTGTACTATTGCTTAAAAGTGATTTGATTGCTTGTAATTCATTAAAGAATTATGTAAACAACTACAACAAAAATAAATCATTACCAGAAAGGCCCATACTCCAAGAAGCCTAATCAGTCTTTCACCAAAATACCTGGGAAACAAACTGATATTGTCCAATTTCTCTGCATTATCTGATGGACTCATTTTCCAAGCCATGTAGCCACTTTATAGGTTTCTTGTAAGATTTAATGAGTTGTTAGATTTTGAGAAACACGATTTTTACCTGGAAAAATTGTTTCTCTTGTGGCTCATCAGAACTAATACTAATATTTATTGTGACCTTCCTATGAGTTTTATGTTCCCATTTGATGTCAAATGGGAACAAGTTAGAAGGTTTCCCATTTTGGAGTCAGCAAAACTGAAACTTAAAAGATTTAGATCACATGGCTAAGCACAGAGAGATGGAATTTGCACCAGGGCCTCTTAGCTATTAAGAATGATTTCCTCCTCCTTCCTGGCAAGCACTGATACAACTAACTGGTAATTAAAAGCAATCTTGCAGACTTCAGTTTTACAAAGCAGCTAAATCAAGTCTATTATTCTGCTTATTTCATCCTTGTTCTGTCTCTTGACCTGTTTTCTTTCTTTCTTTCTTTCTTTCTTTCTTTCTTTCTTTCTTTCTTTCTTTCTTTCTTCTTTCTTTCTTTCTTTTCTTTCTCTTTCTTTCTCTCTTCCTCTTTCTCTTTCTTTTTCTTTCTTTCTTCCTCTCTTTCTTTCTGTCTTCCTTTCTCTCTTTCTTTCTCTCTCTTTTTCTCTCTCCTTTATTTCTGCTTTCCTTCCTTCCTTCCTTCCTTCCTTTCTTTCTTTCTTTCTTTCTTTCTTTCTTTCTTTCTTTCTTTCTTTCTCTCATGTTATTTAACTTGGTGTAATCTACAGTGGTTTGTCCATTCTCCTACATAAGCCTTGTATCTGCTCTGTATTTTATTTAATTTTTTCTGGTAGTTGCTTTCCCGTAATGGGTTTACTTCTCTGTGCTGGTGTTTTGTACGCAATCATATGCTTATCCTTGAAGACAGTCTCATTCTCACTTTTGTGACTGCTCGGTGAGAGAAAATTTCCCTCCTCTATATTCTTACAACTCTTCCTTCATCTTGACAAATAATTCAAATAATTGCCCTTCCCAGCCCTTCCTGTGAGACACATCATTAATTTATTACAACACTCCTTGTTACCTGAAGTCTATTATGGTTCGATTCTTGAAACTATATTTTAGGCAGCCACTGGTGTGAATCAAACAGAACAGGCAGATAAGATGAAAAGCATTGTTTAACCCTAGGAAGATAAGTTCATTTCACAATTGGGAGCTCAACTTTAATTCAACAAGTATGGATGCTACTAGCAAGAGAGTTCTGTGATTTGTTTTCTCAGTCTCTTGGCAGTGAGACATGCACAATTATCACTAACATGAACCTAAATACAGTAAATACTGCAGGAAAGCTGCAGCATGCCTTGAGTCCTAAACAAGAGAGTTACAATTGGTGTGGGAAGAGATTCTATTGGAGGCCATAAAAGCAATAGCTGTCAGCAAGTATGAATTCTGGGCTAGAAGATCAGAAAGATCACGGTTAGATAGAGGCCTTAATAAGGCTTTTTAACTTCTCCTGTTCAATTTTCGTATTGCATGCAACTACTGTCTCATATATGTCATTGTTCGTCTTCTGTTGCAATAACACAAACTTGGCAGGAGTAATTTATGTGAAAGGAAGCTTATTTGGGCTCACAGTTCTGGAAACAGGAAAGTACAAAGAATGGTGCTGGTGAGAGATGCATGCCGGGTCAAGTCAAACTGGGAAATCAGAGGGCAACAGGTCCATGCAGAAGAGGTAAAGCCCCAGACTTCATTTAAAACAACCTGTTCATATAGTAGCTAATTCAGTCTGCGAGGGTGTTAAGTCACTGGGGAAAAAGCCAACCAATCATTTTTTAGTAATGTAGCTCTTATTGGACCCACCCTCAACCCCCACACACCAGCAGCATACAATTAAAGCACGGGTTTCAGAGATAACAAATCATATTCAGTAATATATATATAATACATGTAATATATAATATAATAGTTATGTTCATACTTCTCTTTTGCCCTTCCATTTTCTGAGAGTAGGAATGCTCTCTTACAGGTGCCAGGCATTACACCTCTTCATAAAAGTTGATTTTAAATGTTTTATTTTAAAAAAAAACCTTCATTGAAAAATAAAAGATGGGAATCCTTTACCAGTCTATTCCATTCATGCCCAAGTTGTAGGCAGCCATGCTTACATGGTCACATAAAGAAGAAGGAGGTGCATAAGGAGGTTTATCAAAGGGTCCATCTCCCCCACAGGAGCAGGAGCAACATGGCACCTGTCACTATTCAGGGGGAGCCTTGTAACACTGGGTCTAGAGGCGGGAGATATTCTGCTTGCACAGCTAGGTCTGGGCAAGAGTGGGAACCTATCCTGGGAGAGTTATTTGTGAAGGGCAGGAGTTCAGGTTGCAGGTGGGGGGCTTCCGCTGATGTACCTAAGGGGCAGATACAAGCTGCTCTAGGAAGTGAAGTGGGAGGGGCTGAGGACCTGATATGGAGAGAATGCTAACATTCCCCCCTTTGTTGTTGAATAACTAGGGGTTCTTGATGGGAGTATGGCTGGATGTTGTTTCTTCTGGAACTACTTCCTGCTGTAAAGGAGTGAAGTAGTCACAGGTCCCTGATTTCTCATTCAACCAGGCATTGTCCAAGAAGTATCTGCTTAACCATTTGATTGGTAAAGGTTCTCATCTTTTCCATGAGAATAATTACCTAAACTTCAAGGCACCCAAGAGAGGACTAGGCGAGGGAGAGATTGATTCCCAGAAAGGGCTATTCAAGGACCTGAGATTTCTTTCTCTGTCTTTTCACCATCTTAGATTGGAGACATAGCATGGTACCTGACTCTCTGTATCCTGGAGGGGGATGTAAGGCTTTTCCAGCTTTCTCTTAGGATCACAAATATCTGAAGAGGAGGTAGTAGAAATATTTAAAGGTGCCAAAGCCAATGGATGTCATGGTCTTTTCTGACTACTTCCTGCTGGCATAGAGCATCGAGGAGTTACTGGGGCTGGGTCTTCAGAATCCAGGTCTGCACTGGGCAAGGCAGTATAAGTGAAGCCTCTGATTGACTGTAGTAATAGGATGGCCTTGACTTGTTCCCAGGTGGTATCCTGGGTAAGGGCTGTTATCCTTTTGGAAAGGTGAGATCAGGCAAGGACTGACAAGGTGGTAGGACCAATTAACCATGGACAGACCACAAGCCAGAAAAGTTCCATTTGGAGCATAAGCCCAGTTGTGGCCCATTACAGGGAAGGTGGAATTTCCATGTAACTGGACTGGGAGAGGACACAGTTATATACAGGAGAAGGAGGTTTATGAGGTTTTTATCAAAGGGGCCATCTCCCCTACATGAGTGGGAGAAATATGATATGGCCTTTGTCCCTATCCAAGGGGATCCTTGTAACACAGGGGCTAGAGATGGGAAGCACTCTGCATGCGCAGCTAGATCTGGGCGAGAGCCAGAACTTATCCCTGGAGAGTGCTTGTGAAGGGCAGAGTGGAGTTAGTTAGGTTTGGATGGAGGGTGTCCTGCTAATGCAGCTATGCAGCTCTGGGAAGAGAAGTGAGAAGGGCTAAGGACACCCTGGGGCATTCTTATGGAAGCCTGAGTTATTGAAGGAAAAAACTGTTTCCCTGGTATGGAGGGTCAGGAAGGGGTGGGGGGTGGTGAAGAGCAGACCTCTTATTGTCAATCCCCAAAACCATTTTAGTGGGAGCTTAGTATGACTCTGAAGCTCCCAGCCTGGAGACCATTTTTCTTCCTTGGGATTCAGTCCTCAAGCAGGGCCTGCTTAGTCCCTAGAGAGAATTCTTTAGGCTAATTAGAGAAAGATGAGAAATATCTGATTTCCAATAATTCAGCTGAAAACTGCAACAGCCTTGGATGGTAGAGCGTTTCAAATGTGATAGCAACTCCTTCAACTTTTAGTGAATTTATTTCTAGATTCCTTCCATCCCTGCCTCTGCAAAGTATCTTTTACCTCCTGGTCCATAGTCTTCTCATTTCTCTCTCTGTCTGGAGATCATTTCTATGATAAGAAATTCATTTGTTTGTCTGTGCTTCATGTTCCAGTAGACCTTGAAAAATTGCTTAAATAACCACTAGTGTTAGTAATTAAACACTAAAGATCAGATTTTTTTTTTCTTTTTTTATTAGTAGAAGTTAATTTTTGACCAGGATGGGCCTGCTCCATTTCTGTTTCTTCTCTATGGATTCCTTTCTTACCTGTGTAGAATTTCCTAAGATTTCACTGGACAAAGAGATTCATTATGTAGAGTGGTGGAATTTGAGACTGTATGATTTACTCAGAAACCACAGAACCTGAGAAATATCCCAGTTCTCTTTTTAACTTGTTCGATGCCTTCATTAAATATGGATGTTTTCTAGCAAATCCCACTTCCTTTTCTCATTTGGGATGCTTGTTTGTTTAAGTGACATGATTAAGATTTGGTTGCCTTTATGAACCTCCTTGTTAATTGCCACAGGAAAAGGACTTAAGATTCAAGATCCAGAACTCAGAAGGAGCACTCCTACTTAGTTCCTGCAGGTAGTTACGTGCTTCCTGCTTGTTAGGGAAGGATTGGGAGATTTCAGGGGGCGGAACGAAAGTGAGGCCTTTATGCTTAGATTCTATACCTCTTTCTCTCTACTCTTCACCACTTTCCCTCAGGTCTAAGGAAACATCTAATATCCATGAAAACAGTAAAGAGGCACCTGAAAGCAGGTGCTTATTGCTCACACCTACAATCTTAGCTACTCAGGAGGCTGAGTTGTGAGAATCAGAGTTCAAAGCCAGGCAAGAAAGTCCTTGGGACTCTTCTTTCCAGCTAACCACACAAAAAGCCAGATGTGGAGCTGTTGCTGAAGTGGTACAGCATTATCCTTGAGCAAAACAGCTAAGGGACAGTGTCCAGGCCCTGAGTCCAAGCCCCAGAGTCTCACAAAGATTCCAAGAATAAATGAAGTAAATGAAACCCTTAGGTGTTACTGTGGCAAGGTTATTTGGTCTTGAATATGTTTACACTCATTTCTGGATCTTAAATGGGATCCACTGTTGTCTTTCAGCAAACTGGTATATCATGTGGAGGCATTTATACAATACCTTATATCTGTGACCGTTTCCTAGAAGCAAAAGGCTACAAACAGTAAAATCCCAAGAGAATGTTATTCCTTGAAGGTGTTGACTTGCAATGTTTTCTAAGGTATTTTCTTGGGCTTCTGCTCATACTGTGAGCAAAGGCAGCTACTGACATGTT